>NW_017805820.1:1905888-1956218 GCF_001891065.2 Hippocampus comes
TTACAAAATAGCCATTCATTGAAGGTGCGCCTCATAATCCAGTGCGTCTTTTCGTGCGGAAAATACGGTGTATATACACTATATATATATATATACACACACACTCTCACACACACACACACACACACACACACACACACACACACACACACTATAATAAAACAACATTTCCTGTTTATTGTATTTTTTCGAATAGCCCACTTCAGTTCAAATGTTTTCATGGGCTAATAAAACCCAAGAAAAAAATCAAATAGAGGAAAAGTGCAGGATAAGGCTTGCTGGTGCATGCGTGGCAGTCTATCCAGACTAAGATGAAAGCGTTTTTTTTTAACCTCCCCTCAGGCTGAGTATACAATGACAGAGTAGAACATGCTGAACTATTGCACTGATGGTCTTTTAACAGCTGATGACAGCCAATTGACATAATGTACATATTTGGGGGTCATGTCCAAAACACAGTCTACCATCTATCCATCCATTATCTGATCCACTCATCCTCACAAAGGTCGTGAGTGTGCTGGAGCCTTTCGAAGCTGACTTCGGGAATCGCTGGGGAACACCCTGAACTCATTTGGAGCCAATCTTAGGGGACACATAGACCCAAAAAAAAGTATGGACCCGTTCCTGAGTGGTGGGGAGAAGGCGGTATTGACGGTCTATCCTCCAAAAAGTCTTGAGGTAACGAATTTGTTGAATGACATTCATTGGCTTTGTTTCCCATCTTTTTGTGTGAATCTACTGTACAAAAATCATTCATTGACATTGCAAGCTCTGGAAGGTTCTCGTTTTCAGTTTTCACAACAGAAAAAAAAAAGAGTTTTATCTTCTTAATTTTCCCTGTATTTTGTTTGACTCTTTTTTTTCATGCCTTGCAGTTGGTGGCGACCAGTCCACAATGAACCCTACAGCTCGCCCACACTCAGTAGTAAAATAGACTCTTGCTCACCTGATGCATGGATGAATTTTTTTTAATTCAAATGTCACCGTGCTGCTTTTCATTACATCCAATGCACAAAGACCCTGTATCAATAAATCCAGGAACAATACAGTAACTCTTCATTCCAAGTTAGATAAAGCAATTATCTTTGTAACATCGTGTAATGTTTGGCAAAGCAAGTCCAGTTCCCATAAATCAATAACTTAAACTCCTCATGGCATATTCACATAACTCTTTTGACTGTACTGTACTTGAATGCATCACGACAGTTGAGCAGCTTGCAGACATTTTGACTGCAGACAAAAAGTAGTCAGTCACCCAACCTTTTGGGGTGGGGGTGATGATTAACAGGCGTCTGTCCTCTTGTTTACCCTCCAGTTTCCTCCACACCTTCTCCTTTATTTACGCCCGCCGAGAGAGGGGAGGGAGCAGGCAGGAAAGAGCTTCCAGCGCCGTGGAACTCACCTTTAGTTGGTAGACGAACAAAAACAACCACCATGAGAGCGCTCTTGTTTGTTTTGGCGCTCGGAATTTCTCAGGCGTCTGACGCTCGAGCTCCTGCCCACCTCGGCTTCAGTTCGTCGGTCCGCTCGGTGTGCAAGGCCATACCGAGCACCCTGTCTCTGTGCCACGGCGTCGGCTACCGGTACATGAGGCTGCCCAACCTGCTGGGCCACGACACCCTGCGAGAGGCCCAGCAGCAGTCTGCCGCCTGGCTGCCGCTTGTCTCCAAGCTGTGTCACCGGGACACCAAGAAGTTCTTGTGCTCCTTGTTCGCACCGGTTTGCGTTCCAGACTACAGCGGGCCCGTCAGCCCGTGCAGGAGCCTGTGCGAGGCCGTTCGCGACCATTGCGTCCCCGTCATGAGCGCCTTCGGCTTCCCCTGGCCTGAAATGTTCAACTGCAGCCGCTTTCCACGCGGAACCCTACTCTGCATCCCTCCGAGTGGGGCGGTGGATGCGCGGCTCGTGGAGGAGATCACCCACGAGGAGGCGCTCAAAGGTCTGTGCGACTACTAAAACTTTACACGGGAGGACAAACAATGCACTTGGTCAGTGGTGGAGATTGTACAGTTCTTTCCGTGCGTGTGTGATATGTGAAATTCTCCGGATACTCCAGTTTCCTCCCACGCCCCAAGTTGATGAAAGTCTATATTGCCTTTCAGTCTGAATGTAATTGCAGGGCATGTATTGACAAAGACGCAATTACAATTTTAAAACATGCATGTTTCTGGAATGTGGGAGGAAACTGCACACACGAGGGCCTGATTCAAACCCAGAATATCCGAACTGAGAGGCAGATTTGCTAACTGCTACCTACCGTGCTGCCCTGCAAACTGCAACCATGACGAAAACTGCAATAATGGTCTTAATGTCATAAAAATTGCACTTGTATCTTTAGAAAAGCAAGCTATTCTGCACCTCGTTTATTCGTGTATCTCATTACACATGTGTATGCAGAAGGTTGTAAATTACTTCGTGTAAATTCCAAACCTACATAAATAAATGAACATTAGAATAAGTCAGTATCTGATGTTAAGTAAGGCTTTATATTCTATTTTTTTGTCTAGCACCTCGTGTATCATTAAGTGATGGTGGAAGTTGTTTTTTTGTCGTTTGTTTTCTTCTGACTCCTGCAAATGCAAACATGTTTATCCCTCTTTTCAATACCCAGGAAGTGTCATTTGTGATGCCTGCAGTCTGGCAGCTGAGGGAGAAACTGAAATCAAGGACAACTTTTGTCTAAGTCCATATGGTGAGGAAAGAGATGATGGCATAATATGACATGTATCTTGAGAGCAGACCATAAGGAAAATAAAATCGTTGTTTCTCTCCTTCACATGAGCTGTTGTGTTTTATGGTGTGCCCGGAATAACACGTTTTTGTCTCCTTCGCAGCATTCAAGATGCGTCTGGGCAGTGTGTCAACAGTGGGAGGAGACCTTCAGCTGGTGCCTTTGGCCCGAAGCCGCATCCTGAGGTGGGCAGGGGGAGGTGCGGAGAGGGCCGGGATTGGAGGCGCAATGGCCCACGGTGCTCTGTGGCTGCAGGAAGGCGCCACCTGTGCGTGTCCCGGCTTGGACTCAGCAGACAAAAATGATCTTGTTTTCGGTGAGGAGGTCATGGACAAAAAGGTGAACGGGGTCCTGGATGGATGGTATTTGGCACTAGCTCGAGCTGAAGAGGGAAGGCTGGTGTTGACTCGTCTGGTGCGCTGGACTCGAGGCGACAAAGATATGAAGAAGTTCATCAGGGGACTCCTGAAACAATCTTGCCCTGAGCTGTAGCTATTCAGTCTTTAACCAGTTAGTAGCGTTTTTCCAAAGTGTCCTGTTCACAAAAAGTCTCTAAATAACCAAATTAATCACCCATGCACAGACTTTTAAACATTTGTGTTCAAGAAGTGTGAAAGGATACTGTGAGTCTGCATTCTGACCACTTGCTTTATGAATGGTCTCCTATCTTTTTTTTAAGGTGCTAAGTGGCTTAAGGTCCTGGACATATCTTTTTTTTTTTTTAATGGTGCAAAGGGTTAATAATTGACTCATGTATGGCGCGCTTGTTTACCTGACAGGTTTTACAATGTTTTACATTTCCCACTAAACTTAGGTTTCAAACTCCGTCCTCAAGGGCTGCTTTCCTGCATGTTTTACATTTCTCCCTGCTATAACTCACCTGATTCAAATGATCAGGTCATCAGCAAGCTCTGCAGGAGCCTGATAATGATCCTAAATAAGATGGAATCACATGCAGAAAAGCGGCTCTGGAGGACCGGAGTTTGACACCTGTGCACTAAACATTTGAGCAGTCATTTTTCAAATGCCTACATCTAAATTGTGTACATTCACAAGCTAAGTTGTTGTAATTGGCGTCAAACAGCGTGATGTTGTTGTAATCATGCAGTAATACAACAACCTTCTCATTACAAAGTAAAAATATTCATACATATTAAGGTGCAATGATGAGGAACCACTTATACCATACTGTTTTTTTTTTACCATGAACATAGAAAACAATAGATTGTTGTGTCATTGAACAAAGCAACAAACAAGAAATAAACTGAAATATGCCGTTTTATACCCTGTGCAATGCTTTTTTGGGTTTGACTTTGCTGATCATCTTACTTAATTTATTGCATTTACGATACTCCATAAATTTGTTTGGTTGCCTGCAATAATCGCAGTTCCCTTCCATATTGACGTCGCGAAGTGGGAAACATGACTCGAACATCGGCTACACACCTGTTGCTGTTAACTTGATACAGCAGATAGTCTGCTTCACTTTGTCTCCCGCGGCAAACGTGACTCTTGTTTCTCTGTTCTTGTATTAATGCTACAAAAATAAACATTATGTATGTTAGATTGACACTGATGAAAAATATGTTGCTATAATGCCATTGGCCTAACTGGTTTTAGTGTCTGTAGTAAACTATTACTGAATAAACAAATGAACGTGATGCTTCAATAATTCATAGCTTCAGGTCTTCAACCTTCAATTAGCCTACACACACATACAGTATACACACTTGCATCGAGCTGTATTTGTCTCAGCTGCCAGTTATTAGTAACAGTATTTTCCAACAACTCGGTGAGTGTCCGTTTTATTTGTAGTGCGTTCTCGTCTGGTGAATGTTTTTATCTGTGCCACAGAATTATGTCTGAATATCTCCTTCTGCTACATAGACAACGCACAAAAACTTCACATTTTAATTGGCAAGTTTGGATGAGTCGGATAATAGATTAGTTGATGCTTATAATAAATCACATAATGATGTTTGTCAATTCGGGATCTGTTCATTGATGTGAGGGATATTCTAAGTTCTTGTCAGTCGCTGTTATTAAATGCCGGAAGGAATCACAATGAAGTGATTATTTAGCTTTTTAACACACAAAGTAGAATTGGCAATTTTGAATGATGAAATGAAGATTTTTTTGCAAGAAGTAATATTCATCTTGACTTATCCACTCAACCTCAAAGATCGATGGGTGGCAATGTTCCTTACTGCTGCTTCATTGTTTCTCTTTAGAACATAAATGATTGACTGAATGGCGTTCCCTGCCATTGCATTGGCTTTCCTCCCCCTCCTGCTGACGCTGCTCATCCGATACCGTTTCTACTTTGCGTTGTTCTACCGAGCGGTCCTGGTCCGCCTTTGGAAGGACTGTGTCACCGGTCTCAGCCGTGAGGAGCGAGCCTACCAGTATGTTCTCACCCATGCCACACCCGGCGACCCTGACAGCATTTTGGACACTTTTGATGAGTGGTGTAGCAAGGTGGAGTACATCAGTAACATTGGACCAAAAAAGGGTGAGCAGAACAGTTTAACAACACTCTGGTCACAATAATCTAGTGACCCAGTCTCGCAATTTTTTGTAATGATGGTGGTGGAAGTTGACATTGCTAGGTCAACCTTAAATCTGGGCATTGTCATCTTTTCAATAAATATTATTTCAAATATATTGATGTTTTGTACCTGCATCCACATGTGTGTAGGGAAGATCCTGGACCGGCTGCTGATGGAGCAGAGTCCTCTAACAGTCCTGGAGTTGGGGACACACTGTGGTTACAGCACTGTGCGTATGGCCCGAGCTCTACCACTGGGTGCCAGGATCTACAGTGTTGAGATGGACCAGAGGAACGCTGCCATAGCTGAGAAAATCATCCGCCTGGCCGGCTTTGACGACGACACAGTGAAAGACACAATCATCGTTACTATTTCGAATTGGATCTGTTCATATGTTGACTTTTGCAACTATGTAACATATTGGTGTGTTTCTCATCACTCAGGTAGAGCTGATTGTGAATCCTTCAGATGAAGTCATCCCACGCTTGCGGTCTGACTTTGGTTTGGAGAGGCTTGATTTGGTCTTCATGGACCACTGGAAGAAATGCTACTGTGCTGATCTGCAGGTACTGTAGCTGCAAAACAAATCATAAAATGAAGAGCCTCACCACAACAAATTGATGCAGTTTCAAACTGCTGAGACGGTCATGGGCGATAGCATTTCATCTTTACAAATGCCGACAGTGTTGTAAACACTCATTCTCCAAAGTTCAGCCTTCCGAGTAATAAAAGTACAGGATTCCAAGACTTTTTTTTTCCCACTTTAGTCAGTTTCCCTTTGTCAATAACTGCGTTCCAGTCATGTGAGCACTTGAATTACTGCCCAAGATTACTACACTTCCCAAAGTAACAATGTTCTGTATCTTTTTTTTTCTTTTTCTTATCTCCATTGTGAGACTATTAAAGGTTTTCTTATCTTATCTTATAGAGCAAAGCAAGATACTCCACTCCTTTGCTCTACACACAAATGGTCCTGAGTGAAAAGTTGAAGAGTAGCGGTTGAGGCTAATTTCTTAAAGCCCAGGTCCGGAACAACAGAGAACATCTTGCATTATAATTCATACCTTCTCACCACCAGCTTACTGTGGGGGGGAAAAAAAGTTAAAAAGAAAAATCTATTCTATAAAATGCCAGTAACATTGTATTATACTAAAATGGAAGGACAGTCAGATCAGATACATGTATGGTAATTTAAATAACGTGCTTTTGAAAAAGACACTTCAGGTTTCAATTTGGCCTATCTATCTATCTGTAAGTTTTATTTCACATACGACTTTAATTCGCACTGTTAAATGGATGGATGAGCTAAATTGCGAGTGAATTGAAAAATATCTAATAATGATAGCTGTGGCTATGGAATCTATTGAGGACCCCCGTGATATGTGCTTTCACAAGATAATCAAATGTAGTTCTGCTGTTGCCTAACGCGATGTGCATTTGTTGATATGATGGTGTTGCAGATGTTGGAAGGTTCCGGTCTGCTCGGGAAAGGATCTATAATTCTGGCTGACAACGTGCTGTTTCCCGGCGCTCCCAAATTTCTCCGACACATTCGCAAGAGTGGCTTGTATGATTGGAAGGTCCACCGCGCCACACTGGAGTATAGCAAGGGTATCAGAGACGGGATGGCAGAACTGGTGTATCAGGGGATCAAGTAGACCAATAGTTAAGTGCAATAGACTCAAAATAAAACAACATAAATCTGCATAAATGACAAGGGTTAATCGAGCATGATGCTGATGCACAAAATAAAATATATTGGGCATGTCAGTGTTGGGTCGTCCACAGATCTCAAATGAAGGACATTCAATACAAACTCTGCAAATGTAATGTTTTAAGTAGCATTCTTGGAGGGCATGGCAAAATCGCCCCAAGCGTTCTGAGCCCATGCAGTCAATCATGCCTGCTCTGTTGATGCAGTCTTTGCAATTTTTTTTACATTTGCAGTTCCAAGTGTCTCTCCATAGTTAATCCTTAAAGTTTCTGTTTACAGCCAGTCATCTTAGTGACCTGTTGCTTATTACCTCAAGTTGCCTCATTGCGTAATGTCCCTCCATCTACTTTTTATTCTCACTTATTGTCCATCCTTTTTTGTCACAAAAAAAACAAATGAAATGTTTTAATTTTTTTTACTAATATTAATTATATTTTACATTAACTGCTTTGAAACCCTTCCAAAATGATACATCATGCTCAATATTTTTTAACAAAACATTTTAATGTTGTCCAAAGTCAAGTCATACTACATGTAACAAAACTGAAAACGTTCAGTCAAGTTTACTGTAACATTTCTGTTTATGATGCATCTCCATGAGAAACAAGTGTAGTAGCTGATTGAGTTAATGAGTCTTGTAGGTCTCATTATAGCACATTCATTTATTTAGCCATGTGCATTTGTTGTTGAAATACACTAACCAGCTGTAGCATTAAGCACAACTGCACACTGCATTGTTATCATAACAAAAATGTGCTCAAAGATATTGGAAAATACCGTGTAGCCTTGCAACCATATTTTGTTCAATGAATGCCTCTCTGAGGCATGTCAGTGGGAAGTCGAAACCTGGAAATCTTGTTCAAATCATCCACTGGTCCTGATCTTGATCTTGCCCTTCCATGTCCACCTGACAAACAGAAACAAAGACAAACTTTACAAAACGTGTTTCTAGAATGGGTGATTCCTAAATGTCTTTGCATTTAAGATAATCATAATGTGCAACAAATTCCATAAGTGATGGAAAAAAGCACCTCATTGATCTCGCCATCGTCGGGTGACTCATTGTAATCGTTCATCTCATCCATGTCCTGCATGTCTTCTTCATCTTCTGAGTCCTCTTCACTGTCCTCCTCGTCTTCATCATCTTCCTCCTCCTCCTCCTCATAACCTCCTCCCTGAACCCAGAAAAGAAATGCACATGGTAAAGAAAGGCACAGAAATGTAGTTTAGTTTGCAGAGTACATAAAGCAGCATCATGTGCGATGGCTGGTTTTTTTTTTCATGTACAATGTACAAATCTGTCTCATTAAGAATGCTATTAAAATATTTTCTTGGGATGACGCTCATGTAGAACAGTTGGAGTTAAACATTGGACACAAATAAAGAATTACCTCAAAAATTGTTTTCCCAATTGGTAGTTGATTGTTGTCCTTCTCAGCAATGCTCTGCAACTAAGGTAAAAGAAATGTTCAAAAGATTGAACCATGATTCACATTGTAGGAATAACACAAATTCACAAACGTCAAGTTACAGCGCCCTTCAATTCAGAATACTGTACATTGTTTTGATGTTGCTAATAAACTGCAACCTATGACCTGCATTCAAACACAATGAGGGGGGAAACACTACTTATGCAGGGGGGAGGGAGCAAAGAACTGATGCTGGGAATCCTCAATACTGGCTCGAAGAAGCACCAATGACAATTTAGATATGTGACAAGTAACTCGTTTCTGTCATTTTTGTGCGGACATTTAGGTGTGATTGCATCGCGCAGGTCTGCTTTGAATTCCTCAGAAAAAAAGAGCTCTGAAATGTTAAAAAAAAATATTTTCCGCATCTACTTTTGGATACGGTGTGAAGTGGAATCCCTGGCGCATCGTTTTCGATTAGATGATTTTTATGCAGTATTTCCATGTTTATCACACGCACAGCAGGATAACTCATCTTCGGCCGCCCAAAAAGTGGTGATAACTGGCTGGAATATTTATACTGACCTATCACGGAGAATTTTGAGGATTTTAGAGGACATGCAGACTAAGTTAAATCTAATTTGTATGTTGCCAAAGAACATTATATGCTGCCAAATTTGTATCGTCTAACCTTGAATGGGGAGCGACGCAGTATCATAACATTTAATTCTTCATACGGACAAAATATAAACACCGTTTTGTTCGTTTAGTCCAACTCTTTCCGACTGGTGACATTAGTCTTGCGCCGGGGGGATTTTAAATTTGTTGTCATGCCCCTTGAGAACCCTTCAACGTGGATGTACGTTTACCCAGGTTTGATGCTGCTGTTCCTGCTGCTGCAGCTCCGTCTCATCCACGCAAGGTCGATCCAAGTTGAACCACAGGGACTCGGTTATTCGGGGAAACAAGGAGGGAAAAAGCGTGGACATGTCGGCTTCGGAGCACCCCAAAGCAAAACCTGTGCTCGACGCCACTGATAACGCGTTAAAAATGCATTTACCCACGTATTATTCTTTAATAACAGTAATAAGTGACAACAACAATCGAAATAAATAAAGATAAATTAATTAACAGAGTTACCACCGACTTATTGCTGTTAGCCTGCAAATTCGACCGATCGTTGACAAATTCAAAACGAATATGTCGGAAGTTAGGAGTGTTCCGTTCAGCAAACGACGTCCGACTATTTCCGGTTGAGTGTAGTTGCGCTAACGTTCCGCTTTGTTTGTGGACCCAAGAGGCCAGAAAGTTTTGAAGTTTACTCACTTTACGTTTTAAATTATGCGGAATAGATCCTTGTTTCTTTATCGCGATTGATGATTAGTTTGCATAAAGCGACAAACAGCCATGACACATTGACAATTTCACCAGGAAACACATCTTTCAATTGGGTACACAGGTATACTGTCTGTTACCCTCTATATTCTGCAAAATGTCATGAAGTCTAGGATATTGCTGTGGTTCAAGGATTATCACTCAGAAATTTCGCAAAATATGAAACTAATCACTTCCAGTTACATTTTTGCAGATAAGTAGCTACAATTAATTTAATTGTTTGTCTAATTTCACGCTTATAGCACTCCACATACCCATAAAACAATTAAAAACGGAAATGTCCAAAATATGTCGCCTTTAACTTATCTTACCTTTAATTCTTAGGTCATCCTGCCATTTTTGTGTGTATACAGCAGACTAACCTTGAGATAAGACTAAACTACCTCACATGTAGACGTAATAAATGCCATTATCAGATCCCTTCTTTTCTTCAGTCTCACACACACACACACACACACACACACACACACACACACACACACACACACACACACACACACGCACACACGTGAGCACAGCCACACACAATTGGAAGACTTTGGACTTTGGAAACAATGCTCTGATAACTTTTCTTATTTGACGGCTATCTTCATCTTTGGTCACACTTGCTCTTATACTTACTCAGGTGTGTTTTCAGGAAGGTTCTTGGATTTCAAAGCAATTTGCAGATAACCGCAATGAGGTAAAGAACAATTTCATTCTTCACTGAAAACTTTACATTTACCTCTGGATTTTATTATATTTGTTGAAGTGCCAGTAGTGTTCTGACTGTAAATGTGAGTACCCTATATTCATTTTAAAATGCTGTACGGTGATCATTAATCTTTCTTATCTTTTCAAACTTTTTATTGAGAGGACTTCTCACAGACTTCTTGCTCTTTGAAAGAGTGTTCTTTTAATATTTAAGAAGAGTCTCAAAACTAAAGGGAAGACTGTTGATGTGTGTGAATTTGTCATTCATTCTGTAACGGCATCTTAGTGTGGCAACATGAGATCTCTTCCAACGGCAGATAGTTGTTATGTCATGATGGTGAGCAAGCTCCTTACTGGAATGTATCAGGAAATGATGATTATCTCACTGAACACAAAACATGAAACTATATTACATTTGTGCACAGTCTAAAATCAGTGGTTGGAGAGCAAGGTGACCTGATAACAGGCTGTCCACTGTACTAACCGCTAAGGGTAAAAAAGTGTATTTTATATATATATATATATATATAATTTTATTTTTTGAGAGATTGTTGTTTTAAGTAGGACTGAATTTTCTTTTCTTCACTCTTCATCCCTATGTACAATTACCAATAATTACAAGTCAGTGTATCACATAAAATTAAAGGTTTGGCTGCTTACAGGACTGAATGTATTCACTATACGTGCAGTTAATGCTGACAAAGCCACCATACAGCTCTGGAAAAAATGAGGAGGCCCAAAAAAAAAAAAAAAACAAAAAAAAAAACGCTGGAACATTTTAGGCTATTTTGACCAATATTTCATTTACATTCAGTCAATTATAAATACTCTAAATTACAAACATTTGAATTTGTGAGTTATAATGTTTGTAGTTTGAAAAATTAAACAACATTGCTAATTTCAAACAAAATAAGAGGAACTGCTATTCATGATGTGTTCTCTTATAGAAGTTCTCCCCCCGCAACCTCACCTGCCGCATAGCTGTCTGTACGTTGTATGATTTACTTTTGGCGACATCAGTGACTTTCTGCTGCAGAGCCATGTGGGTTGTTCCGGTCTTGCTGCTCGCCTTTGCCAGGAGTTCTCTGTGTCAAGACAAACTAAATATGTGTATGGATGCCAAACACCATAAAGTAAAACCTGGCCCAGAGGGAAAACTTTACCTTCAGGTGATAGACACGAATGCAACTTCTTCTGTTTTTGCTGTCATTCACAATTGCTAAAAACAGCAGTAAGAGCTACTTGTGTTCTTCCTTATATTTTAGTGTAAGCCATGGCGTGACAATGCATGTTGCACAGCAAATACCACTGCTGAAGCCCACGAAGATAACTCCTATCTGTACAACTTCAACTGGAACCACTGTGGTGCGATGAGTTCCAAGTGCAAGAGGCATTTCATCCAAGACACTTGCTTCTATGAATGCTCGCCACACTTAGGGCCTTGGATACAAGCGGTGGGTGCTGTCATTTTTGTGTTAGTTCAATTTACACTGACGGCACTACACGTCAGCACAAGAGGGGATACAGGATGTACAAACTTTGGCAAAACTATCATTTTTAGTGTTTTTGATGCTATTTTACCCAGTTATGTATTGTGTGTTGTAATACATAATCTTGTTGATTATGCAATCATACCATGTTACCAATACTGTGTTTGTGCAGGTGGATCAAAGCTGGCGCAAGGAGCGAATCTTGAATGTACCTCTGTGTATGGAGGACTGCCATGAGTGGTGGGAGGACTGCAAAAATGATATGACATGTAAGACGAACTGGCACAAGGGATGGGACTGGAGCTCAGGTGTGTTCTCATCGCAAATGTGACTCGTTTTCTCTGTTTTGCTCCTTTGCTTATGGACACACATGCAATACAAAGATTTGTTTTTGTTCTGAAAGTCAACATATTTTATCTGAAAATATCATGGAGTGTATCAAGGGGTTGCATTTGCTGTGTGTTCATGATGACAAATTAAACCTAAATAATCATCTTTCTGTAATACAGGTAGTAACCAATGCCCCGAAGGCAGCAAGTGCAGAAAGTGGACTGATGTCTACCCAACGCCTAAATCCATGTGTGAAGAAATTTGGTCAAACTCCTACCTTTATACGAGGCACTCCAAAACATCAGGGCGGTGCATGCAGCTCTGGTTCACTGGACCAAACCCCAACACAAAGGTCGCTCAGTATTACATCAACAATGCTCAGCAACCTCGTAGTTTTTCATTCGCATGGCTTCTCTTCCTGGCTATATCATTTATTTCTACACTGTTCTAAGAAGGAGAGTACATTTTCCTTGCCTGTACCGCTTGGTTCTAGATGAATCAATAAAGTTGATTTCAAATACAATGTCTGGTTTCAAATATATACAACTGGTTTAGGTGTTCCGGCCATGAGAAAATCAATTTAAGTGCATGTATCTGTATTTTTTGATTGTTTTGTATGCATTTCTTTGAGCAACATCATGATCAGACTTATAATGTCATCATTTTGATTATCTTGGTCACTGTAATTATGTAAAATGTTCATATTGTTTGATGGCTACCCTGGACTGATACTTTTTAAACACAGGACTGTCCGACACACAGACACCATGTGCCCTGATTGCCAAATTAGAGTCTTCAGTGAACACACCCGTTTTCGGGGTGTTGGAGGAAGGTTGCAATAGCAAGCAGTAGCCTGCCCATTCCTTCATAAGATAGACAGTTTGTGGAAGATAATATTTTTTTTTCAATAAATGCAGTGGGATGCCATTTCTATACATTACATTGTAGTGTATTCTATAGTAACTCCAGAGAATAGGTAAACTTAAAAAATATATATTTTTTTGAGAGACAACCATGTTAATAAACATGAAAAATGAACTGGGAACTGCTGTGAGAATTTCTCTGGACTCGAGAGATCGAAGAGACCGAATTTGCACGACCACTCCCTTTCACCACTAGTGGTTAGTGGGCTCTATTGCTGGCTAATTATTGGGTTCTAGTTTCCTCAGTCCCAGCTGTGTGTGTGTGTGTGTGTGTGTGTGTGTGTGTGTGTGTGCGAGCGTGCGCACCTGTATCAGAGAATACTTAGTGGTATTCCAATGCTTGAAAAAATGTAATCCAATGTCTGTTGTGAATTTTGCAAAATTGACATTGACATTTGAGATATAAATTCCTTTTGTGACATTTGACTCAGTCCGATATCTAAAAACCACACGATTCCAAACCAAAATGATAACATCCAAATAAGTGTATCTTAGCATACTGTACTTGCTGACTGTAAGCATGACACAGTCAAGGTCCTGCATGACACATCTGATGATGTCTAACTATTACTCGGGTTAAAGTTAAAACTATCTGTTCCTGAGAACCATGATCACAGAAGTCTCCATTTGTGTAAGTCTGCCCTCTAGTGTGTGTTCTGAAAAAGGAAAGGATTGCGTAACAGGAGAATATTGCCAATTGCAGCTCGGTTCCCTCGGTGCTACATGCAGGGATTGCTGATGTTCGAACAAAAACAGCCCATGGCTTTGGTGTGCAGGTCACACTGCAAAACCTATGGGAAGAAAAGAAAAAGCGCCCCCTTAGACGCGAACTTGATGGATGCAGAGATCAGCTTTGGAAAACAAGTATTACAATGACAGTATGACATTCTGTTGGTAAGCATTTCATTTGTTCTAAAAAGGGCTTTAATTTGTTGTATTGTGTGATATTTGTGTGAAGACCTAAAAACTTAGAGTGGATCAAACTTGCATTATAAACCTGACGATAAGTAGTTGAAGCCCTAAATAAAATGTAAATGCAAAAAATACAATATATTTTGAAAATAAAATGTTTGGGGGGAGGGGGGGATGCCATAATCCCTTGTCAGCCCAAACTGATGTCTAATGAGTTTCCCATTTGCAGTGTATGCTTCAAAATAAATGCACGTAAAAACATATGATTGAGAGCTTTCAAATGGGGATTTCTATAGTGCTTCACCACTGACTTCTCATTCATCTCCCGATGACACAGCATTATGAGCAATTGGGGTTTCAGTACTGTATATTGCTCAAGGACACTTCCACATAGTCACAAGGGCCAAGGATAGAACACACAACTCTACTACATATGCAACAATGCTGTCCAACAACAACTTTTTTCATCACCTAACTGTTGCAACAAGAATGAACAGCAAGCTGCATTTGCAAAACATATCTGATACGACTTCTGGTGGCCCACCTAAACAAAAACAAATGGAAACAAGTTAGACAAGGGACAAGTAAAAAGCAAACACTTGCGTGACGCTCTATGTATGAATACCGGAGTACTGCCTCACGGAGATCCTTGAAAGCCGATCTTGTTTTTAAGGAAATGTTAAGCAAAAGGTGCCTTAAAATATAAAACGCTCATAAAGTCATTCGTCTATTAGTGCTTTTACTTTGAAAGTCGTGTCCAGGTCTTTGTGTGTTTACAGTTGGAGGCTCGAGTGTGTGGACATAGGCTGTGTCCACCGCTGTTCCCCCCTTTCCATTGTGGATTTACATAGGCAGATTTCCGTGGTAGTGGGAAGCGAAAGAGGCGGGTGGCGACTGGCGAACCTTTCAGGAACCGAGACGACAGAGCAAACAACTTTACTCAACACTTTGGAAACTTGTGTCGCCGCAGATTGTTCGCGCTGACGTCTTCGCCACTTTCGTCGATTCTCAACTCTTCGTCTTACTCCCCCCCTCTTCGGGAGGCAGGCTGGGAGGTTTTCGGACAAGTTGGGAAGCAATTGACGCCGGTTAGAGGGGCTGTGGCCATGGCCGGAGGCGGCGGTGGCGGCGGCGGGCTTTCTCCACTCGGGCCCGCACCGCCGATGTGGTATCACAGGGACCTCAGTCGAGCTGCGGCCGAGGAGCTGCTGGCTCGCGCCGGGAGAGACGGCAGCTTCCTGGTACGGGATAGCGAGAGTGTCAACGGGGCGTACGCTTTGTGTGTTCTGTAAGTACCCAACCGTAAAAAAAAGTCTAATTTCGTTACACAGACGCTACTCGTTGTCGTGTTTGCTCATGTTTTCTGGCCAAATTTGCTTTTTGATTTGATTTGGCACTGTTTATTAACTGTAATAAACGTTAACAAATACAGTTAGGCGTGTGATGCCTTCACGAAGCCTTGAAGTTTGGTTCTTTTATCGTAGCCCCTGCTCGTTTTGGGGGTATTTTGCCTAATGGCAATGGAGTGTTCGCGTTGGTACACACTTGCAACTTTAGCTTCGAGGACATAGACAGCAGGGGAGAGACAGGCACTTAAACTCCAGCATGGCACACGAAAGTAGTTTTTGAGCTGCCCGTGTCTGTCTTCTGAAAGCTGTGGTCGCTTGCAACGTCATTCATTTAACCAGGCGCTCTCAGCCCACTATGTGGGTGCTGAAAATTGGTGTTCAACTGAAGAGCAGTGGTTAAAAAAAAAAAAAAAAATCAAACAAACAAGCAAATTCAGAGCTGGCTGGTAGTTAAGATTCACTTCAGAGTCAACCTCAAGGATGAAATAAATGATAAAACCTACCTTCCATTCAAATGACATTTACCCGCTACGAGGACATAGACAGCAGGGGAGAGACAGGCACTTAAACTCCAGCATGGCACACGAAAGTAGTTTTTGAGCTGCCCGTGTCTGTCTTCTGAAAGCTGTGGTCGCTTGCAACGTCATTCATTTAACCAGGCGCTCTCAGCCCACTATGTGGGTGCTGAAAATTGGTGTTCAACTGAAGAGCAGTGGTTAAAAAAAAAAAAAAAAATCAAACAAACAAGCAAATTCAGAGCTGGCTGGTAGTTAAGATTCACTTCAGAGTCAACCTCAAGGATGAAATAAATGATAAAACCTACCTTCCATTCAAATGACATTTACCCGCTACTCGCTTTCGTAAGGCAACAAACATCAGCAGACCCTCACATTTTGACAAACACGCAATAACTGCCATTGATGTGTTCCTTTCAAATAAATGGAGCATATCTAAAAACCGCAAGGTAAGTCACATGCTTTCCAAGTGATTCAAGTTCTACACAAACATTGACGACCAGGCAGGCATTGAAAGGCACGTGTCACGTGACTTGGTGCTGTGTCATTGACTTGACCTACATCTCTTGCCTGATCATTTACCCCATGCTGAGTTTATGCTGTGTGTATATGCATGCACCTCACTGTGATGATGTGCAGTGTCTACTGTACTGCCTTTAGTGCCTAATCTCCTTGGTGGGTGTTGAGCAATCTCAGAGGAAAACATTGCCCTGTCATTTTCCACATATAACAGCTGTCTACTGTGCAGTATTTAAGCTTTTAGAATACATTCAAACAGTTGCATCCATGCAAAAAAAGGAGCTTGATGACAGCAGTTGCCTCCCTGCACACCAAATATGGCAAAGCTCCTTAGTGAAGCACAAGCCAAATATCTCACCAAAATGTCTCATTAAATGCAAAAACACTCACTTCACTGCAATGATGCAATATTCAGTGTTGACTGTTGGTAATGTTGTCAGTCTTCTTTTTCATTATTAATTGGATATTTTAAGATTTTTTTTGAGGGCGGATAGGGGTGCAGTTTCTGTTTTTAGTTAAAATGAAGTTTAAAACATTCTTTTTGAGAACAGGGCTCTACTATGTTCCCAAATGAGGAGACTTTATGTTGAAAATCAGATTTATGGACACAAATCCTGATTTATAATTAAGTTCTTTCTCTCTTTCTTTCTTTTTTTGTGATATAATTTAATCTCCAAATAATTCAACAGATACCACCTCAAGTTGTCTTTCAAAGTTTAATAAATCAGACACTGTTGGCATGGCACTCTGCTTAAAGACTTTTTTTTTTTTATATTGCTTGGCATTGGTTTGAGGGTACTTGCCTGAAAGACTATTTCACAGCGAGTACGTCACTGAAAAAAGGTTGAGAACTTAGATGGGAGCTGCCCAAGTCTAGTCCTCGATAGCCTCTATCCAGCCTGTTTTACATGTTTCCCTCCTCCACCACACCTGATTCAAATGATCAGGATCGTTATCGGGCTTCTGCCCAGCTTGCTGATGAGCTGATCATTTGAATCAGGTGTGTTGGAAGAGGGGAGCATATACAATAGGCTAGATCGAGGCTTTCGAAGACCGAACTTGGGCACCACTGACCTAGATCACACAAGCACCCGCATTTTCCTATTGTAGCTACGTCGCAACCCACTTTAATAGACGTTAAGAGCAATTAAAGTGTACTGTTTAAAATTGACCTTTAAAAACCTGTATCGTGGAGATGCGGTAACATACTTTAACAACACAGCAATCAGAGCACCTTTTTAAAGAGGAAGTCAAGTCAAACATTTTCTTTCGAGTCATGTGTTCGACCCACTAGTTGAGACTGAGTCACTGCTTTCGATACTCATTAAATTGAAATATCACCAGATTTGGAGTCATCTAGTTTGAAATGTTATGACCTGAATTGAGAGAGATGTGTCGTCCGCCCCCGCCCCCTTCCCCTAACACAGAGTACTTATAATTGCAGCACATGCACATTTTAAATAGTTATGCTGTGTGTAAGGATGGGTAACTTTCACATCTGGAAATTGATACCGATACTCAACGGTACAAAAACGCCAGGGCAACAATGTGGTAAAAACAGGCCACACTAACATAAACTTTGATGTCAAGTAGGGGGCTGCAAAATATCATCCTGCTTAGCTGCCAATGGCCCCCGGGCCGCAAGTTTGACACCACTCCTCTATATAAAGGATGCAGATTTTGAGTTTTGTATTCAAGCCGTAAAAAGGTAACCTCATTAGCGGTACAAACAGAAGTGTCTGGACATAGGGATGTTATATTGTACTGTGGTTCATCAAGAGTTTGCCGTTCAATGTGAGGCATCATACGCAGGAAACTGGTGACCAATTCCGATATGAGTCATCTTTTATCATGTTCTCAAACAAGGGGGTGAGTGGGTCGCACTCCTACAGTTTGGGGAGGGGCTTTGTACAATTGAGTGTCTCCACTGGCACCACCAAAAAAAAAAAAAAGGAAAATGTTAACACAAATGAACACATGCAACATGCGACCCCTGTACAGCAAATCCTCTCAGATCAAACACAATCCATTCCAGGACATATTAGGATTTATTTCGATTTGAAACAATCTTTGCAATACAAAACATGAATAACCGTGGACCCCCACATACTCACCATTCTGTCACCAAAGACCTTTGTTAGGGTTTCTTCATCTGAGCAGGTTTCTTGTCTTCTCATGGTGAATAAGATGGAAGAATAGGAGGAAGCTATGAAAGCCCGTGAACATTTTTTTGGGGGCGTGATTTGGTTTT
Source organism: Hippocampus comes (assembly GCF_001891065.2). Classification (NCBI taxonomy): domain Eukaryota; kingdom Metazoa; phylum Chordata; class Actinopteri; order Syngnathiformes; family Syngnathidae; genus Hippocampus; species Hippocampus comes. The sequence continues at coordinate 1,924,669 of NW_017805820.1, forward strand.
TACTGTCACCATGTGTTGTTATCAACACATCCACACTACACAGACACACATACGGTATATGTGCATTGTGTAACCTTGGGACGTTTATGTGTGAATCTTGTCTTTTTCTCCTTCCCCTTCCCGTTGAAACAGTAGGATTTACTTCAACAGAGAATCTTATCAGCTTTCAACAGGAAGACAAATACACACTAAAGTTCACAATGGATCTGCTTCCACTGGTACAAATTCCTTGTCTTTGCAGACTGAGAGTAACTGTTAGGAGTATTTTTTTTTCTTGAATCATAAGAGTGGTGTATAACTTTACTCGAAATTGAATGACCAGTCAAGGATGGACTCACTTTTGTTTTACATTGTCAGATTGCTTGTGTTGTTTAGCATTTGGATATTTAATCATGATGTCCTCAGATTTTAGATTGAGTCATTATAAGCTTGACTGCACACTTGCACATGATGAGCAGAGTCAAGCAACTTACAGTATTCTCATTTCTATACAGTAGACATGTACTGTACATTATCAGAACAAAATCTATATACTGTATATTTTTTCTCAACAACTTCGAACCCCTTGAAAACTGCTGTGTTTACTTTTTGCATTGAAGTCAACTATCTAACTGCAGAGAGGTTTGAAGGGCTTTTGTCCCTACGCTCCTGCTGTGTCGCTGAAACACAACTTTATTTTCAGTATACAGGTATGGCTGTATCGGACCATCGTAGACTTCTGTGGTGGCATAAAAAAACACCCCCCCCCCAAAAAAAAATTGACTGACCAGAGTCTTACTTATGATGATGATGGGGCGGGGTTTCCGCTGTATGTAGTACAAACTGAAATGTGCAAACATGAGGACATCTCGAATGGCAGGGTATTCAAAGCATTTAACGCACCCACATAAACAGATACACAACTGCAAGACACACACACAATGTACATAAGCCACAGGTTTTGCTTGGCAAATTGACCAAATTGTGTTCGGTCCACTGAGCAGACGTGGAGCGCAGACATGAAAACCATCGATGTTCAGCTCGGAGCTCCAGGCATGTTAGCCATGGCCATGCAATCCCAATGTCACAACATTGATGAACAACTGGTTGAAAGTGTTTGTACAGATAGGCAGTTCACCTCAATGCTGAAATGACTATAATACGTAACTTTTAAATATTTCCGCTGATTACAGTGTTGACGCTTTAACGGACTCTGTATGTAAGAATGGTCAACTGTATGTATGTGTAAGGATGAAGACCACTCACTGCCTAATCGACAGCAACAGGTTCAACTTTTCTATACTCCTCCTCCCCCCGATTCTAGAACACACACACACACACACACACACACACACACACACACACACACACACACACACACACACACGGCCCTACCAGCTCAGGTCAACTCCAAGTGTATTGTATGTATGTGTATATCTGACAGCAAATTACATTGGTATTCTGTTGAAGAATTCAATGTTTGGAAAGCTTTTTGCTTTTTGGGGGTTTTTCTTCATATGCATTCCACTACTCTTGTGTGCAGGTTTCAGAAGCATGTCCACACATACAGAATCCTCCCAGATGAAGAAGGATTTTTGGCTGTTCAGGTATACAGAGAAGTCGTGCACATAACCACATACGGTACATACACTCAGTCCGCAAGGAGTCCAGCATGTGGACTCAAGAAAAAAAAAACATCTCCTCAGTAGCAGCTGGTAGGGAGGCAGAGATGCTTTGGTTGACTTTGAGCTCACGCGCACACACACACACACACACACACACACACACACACACACACACACACACACACACACACACACACACACACACACACACACAGGCTGTGCTAACAGCAGTGTCTTTGTGTGTCTTGTTCAACAGCTGTGCAGTCCCACACCATCGCCACATGCCACCCACATGCCTGACAGGCACACGCCACCATGGCGCTCTCCCACATTGCAGACACACTTCAGTGCTTTCACCGTGATGTCTCACACTCAACTTTTTTCTGTCATTTTAAGGATTCATTTGGCTAGCCTCACTGCAATTTGTGTGCAATATTTCTAAACACCTCCTCCTGATTTTAACTATATTTAGACTGCTGGTCATATTTGCTTATGCAGCATGAATTACTGAATTATTCGGGGCACTAGACCATGACCAGACTATTTGTAGCAAAGTTTGTTCCATGTCTGCAGTGTAAAAATAACATTTCCTCTTTTCCTCTGTCTTTTGGTATATCCTTCCGTTTGTCCTCCTCCCAGACGTCACAGGGTGTGCAACCCAAGAGGTTTAAAACATTACCAGAGCTTGTGTCGTTGTACCTGCAGCCCAGCCAAGGTCTGGTGACCACTCTGCTTTATGCTGTTGACCGAGAGGAAACCGCCATCCTCGATGACCGCGACTATTCAGGTACTTCTCCAAATAGAAGGACACTGGTGGCCTGTGTTGTCATACTTTATCGTTAAACATCTCCTCCGTGTTTGTTAGATGGCGAGGATGAGAAGCCACCCCTCCCCCCTCGTTCAGCCTCCACCTCAATTACTCCCAGTTCAGACACGCCAGCTGACAGGTACAAAGTGCAACACTTTCTTTATTTTTTGCTCTGTGTCACTCACCTAAATACATGTGCAGTCGCACCCCGCAGATGTACCATTAAATCCTCCATTTGCATCTCTTCCTTCCCTCTCTGCAAAAGGCAAGCCACATCCGGTTGAGATGCACCTGGATAACAGATGTTGCTGTGATTGATTGATTGAACATAAAAAGAAATTAGAAGACAAGAATAAAAATTTGGGAGCAAGAAAGAAAAACCACCAATAGAGGTCATAGTTCAACTCAGTTTACATGTTCAAAGGGGAGTAGGAAGAAGTATAAAACATATCTCGTCCTATGTGATGAGTGATGAAAAGCAGCGGTCATATACTGTATGTGTGTAACCGTGTGCAATGTCATGCTTGGAGTAAAAACAAATTTGCATTCTCACGACTGAGCTTCGTATTTGCATGTACCCAAGTCAAATTTCTGTTACGGCATGAATCATTTGTGAAATATTCAATTCATAAACACCAAACAAAATTTGGCTGCATGAAAATTCTGCGCTCTGGCTCGGCATAGGAACAATTGTTAGAAGATAAACTCAGTACTGACCTCCATTTTCATTCCACGTATCCTGTACTTTTGTACATACTTTACAGTAGATATATCGAGCGCTTGCACATGCGGGGGTGCCATCAAATATTTTGCTACACATGTAAATTGGCAGTACATAAATCATTTTGACTTTTCGCCACATATGGTCCGCGTTTTTCAATGATGTTTGACTTCAAATTTGTGTTTCAGTGTTCCAACAGCGAATGGCCTGAGCACTATCTCCCATGAGTATCTGAAGGGCAGCTATGCCTTAGACCTCGAGGCTGTGAAACAGGGAGCCTGCTCGCTGCCTCACCTCAACAAGACCCTTGTGGCCTCTTGCAAGCGTCTCAATGGGTGAGAGGGATATTCAATCAGATGCTGACACTTTTATCTGAGCAACAATACATCTCTAAATTCTCTCATGGGCTAGCTTGTGGATGGATAAAATGGTGGACAACGAAGGGAAATGCTTTCATTCTTTTCTCATTGTTGCCGCAAAAGTTACTGACAACTGATCTGTGAACCCCCCCTTCTGCCTTTGCCTCACATGAAAAGGGAAGTGGATAAGGTCCTGTCTGGTCTCGAGATCCTGTCAAAAGTCTTCGATCAGCAGAGTGCCTTCATGGTCTCAAAGATGATACAACAAGTATGTCCTGCCTCCTTTTGTATGTCTAACTGCGTTTTTTTTTAATCACAGATTTTGCTGTAGCGTGAAGAATAGAGAAAGAGAATTGAGACAGTGGTTCATATGAAAGTGTCACCGGCTTCAGTATTTCTATAAATATGTTCATTCATTTAACTTTCCAACCACGGAAACCAGGAAATACACAATTCTCTGCAGTTGTCCCTTTTCCCCTTCGGACAACGGGTAGACTGAGTCAAACAAAAGTCTTACTGTCATGAAAACAACGGATCCCAACAAAACATTTACACATCGTTTGGACAATACTGTATGAATATACTGTTGAACATTTTTGGCTGCATTAAAATCTCTACTTGTCAGTAGGTTGGTTCATTGTCCTTGAAAACACATGATGACATACATGTGTTTCTCTTGCAGTCGGTGAATCAGGGTGGAGACCAGGAGCTGGAGAACCTAGTTGTCCTTGAAAACACATGATGACATGTGTTTCTCTTGCAGTCAGTGAATCAGGGTGGAGACCAGGAGCTGGAGAACCTAGTGACCAAGCTGGCCATTCTCAAAGATCTGCTGTCATCCATAGAGAAGAAGGTAAAGAGAGCATGCATGTAGTTGATATCGTGTTGGGCTTGAATCCTTACACACACATTCACAACACGCAGTTCACCCTAATCTCACTTCCTATGCGTTTCATTTATATAATCAGCAGTTCACATTTCTCACCGTGGGATAGTTCATGCTCACTGTTTCACAACCATTTTTCATTTCATTATTAGTGTCCAAGATGGTCAAAAGGGCTCATATGAGCAAAAACTGTTAGTCATCGCTATGACTATATTTACATCAAAACCATTTATCGAAATTGAGGGAGAAGGGTTTGGTTGTTTTTCTTGTGGAGTAAACATTTACATTTCTGCTTTTACTGCTGCCAAATAATTTATGTTGGCCTTTATATGGAACAGGCGCTCTGACAGGGAAGGAAACCAACAGAGTGCAATCAACCAAGCTACATGTCTCAACGCAAGTGATGCTCCACCTTCTTGGCTGCTGTTAGGTCACATCCAGGAAATGGCTAACTGTTTCCTTGTTGACTCCAACATTGTGCCTCAGAACAATGCAAAGCTTGTGTGTGTGCTCTCACGTATATCTTTTTCTTCTACATGCTTACTGTATGTAATTCTTCTTTCATGCTCCCCTCAGGCTCTGAAAGCTCTGCAGGACATGAGTTTGTCCACCTTGTGCTCCTCTCCTCCTCTCTCCATGCGGAACAGCAAATCCATCCCTGTGCAGCCCTTCGAGGTAGTAATCCATTGCACCACCTCTTTTCGAAACCTCAGGAGAAAGTTATTCGCTTTATTTTAGCATGGAAGTATAGTCAATGTCCTTTGGGGACACATATTTGCTGCCAATCCTGATTTTATGACACATTCCTCAGACTTGAACTCTAATCAGAGTGTGAAGTCATGGATTACTCACCGCGCAATCGGAAGTGTTTCCCAGACGAGTCATGTGAGACCAAAGGGATGTTTGTCATGCTTTTCCTGTAGGATCTTATGTGGTTTTCACACCCCAAATGGTATTTACCACTTTCGTTCTTACATTTACCCAAAAATTGGGCATAACTTTGAGTCCCTAAATGTACCGTATTTCCTAAAATTTTACCAACACCGTAACAAATGTCCAACAATTTATTCATGTTAAATACTCAGAAATAAATTACAGGAGGGTCCTTGTGAAAAAGGAGCTATTACAAACAGAGATGTCTGATTTGAAATATTCAACGCTCAGCTAATTTTGCACTCTCAGTGGTGAACTCATTTCAACAGCTTCCTGTTTGCACAGGAACAGAGATATTTTTGTCACAGAGGCCTCAACATGTGGGATCTCATTCACCCCGAAGGACAGCAACAGATTGAGTCAAGGTTTTTACACCGGACTGAAAATAAACATCTGTTTGAAAATATTTAAGAAAAAGTCCAAAACCTGTGATTTGAAATGAAACATTTTGAGTCACTTCCAAAGTCTCAAATGTACAGGATTCTGTCAGCGTTCATCTAAAACTACTGTTGAATGGAGATGCCATGAGACATTTTATGTGGTCATTCATTCTGTGGTTTGTTTTTTGATGTTCACTGTTCAGTATACAGTGGAGAGTCATGTGGTATTTTATTCCTTTGGATCTCCCTGATTATGAAATTAACAACAGTTCTTCCTTAAATTGTGAAGTTTTTTTTTTTCTCACATTTCAGGTCAAACTGGATGTCTACCTGGCAGAGCTGACCAAGATAGGGAAGAGTCAGAAGTACACTCTGTCTGTGGATGTGGAAGGAGGTAGACTGGTTGTGATGAAAAAGGTGAAGGACAGCCAGGAAGACTGGACAACTTTCACACATGACAAAAGTAAGCACCGCACATCCAGGTGACTATGAAGGCAAACAGACAACTGCTACTTACCATTTGACCTTTTTATGTTGCCTTTTCTCCTATCACTCTGTTGACCTCTCAGTCCGTCAGCTGATCAAGTCCCAGCGGGTGCAGAATAAGCTGGGCATTGTTTTTGAGAAGGAAAAGGACAAGAGCCAAAGGAAAGACTTCATATTTGCTAGTGCCAAGGTCTCCGCATGCACACACATATGAACACAGTCCCAAGACTAAACACCTGCATATTTGTTATGCATATTTACAATCTTGACATTAACACAGAGATAAGACCTGCACTCAGACTGTGGCTTCACAATGACTGCAGTAAAGATATATATTTTTAAAATTATACTTCCACCGTGACATTTATATTTTATGCTGCAGACATGATAATTTGCTCAAAAGCTGGTTGGTATTAAGTGCTGGTTTGCTTGTGCGTGTGTGTCTGTGTGTTTTAGAAGCGAGAGGCCTTTTGCCAACTGCTACAGCTGATGAAAAACAAACATTCCAACCAGGATGAGCCTGACATGATATCTGTCTTCATCGGCACCTGGAACATGGGTGAGATATTTTTTAGGGATTCTATTTCCTCTTCTTCAACAGCCACACATTCTGACTAATAATTCTGCGTACCATAATTTCCGGACTATAAACCGCTACTTTTGTCACACACTTTCAACCTTGCGGCTTATTTTCCAATGGCCGCCAGGGAGTTGCTCGAGCAGAAACTGTAACAGTGAGACACTATCATGTGTCCCAGTGAAAACAACCGGCCATGAGAGGGCGCACTTCACATGTGCTTTGAGGTGTATTGTACACCTGGTTACATCTGCTAAAAGAAAACCTCCCGAAAGATATTGTCTTGAAAGTTGACACGAAAGCGTGGATGGTAGAAAGCCTAATGTATGAATGGTTGACCGAGTGTTACGGCAAACGAGGATTATTTCATTTTAAAATTAAGCATTACTCGACAGAGAAAGGTGCTTGTTTTTTTTTTTTAACCAGCTGTGTGAGTGCTCTTTTACTGCCATCGTGCTGCCGCGTAACAGGCAAAGAAAAGTTAAGGTTAAGTTATTGAACGTTGAAACCTCTTTATGTGCACCTGTGCCTTATAGACAGGTGCGGCTTGTGTGTGTACAAAATGATTTTTCCTTTAAAAATGCGGTGGGTGCGGCTTTTAATTAGGTGCGCTCAATAGTCCGGAATTATGGTAATAGTAGAATTATCAGCAATAACTAGAATACTGCATTTTTCACATACTGCCTCAAGTATAAACCATGTCAAATAATCCGAGCCCTCCATGATCTTCAAATATTTAATTACTAATCCACTATTTGTTGTCAGGTTCCGTTCCTGCTCCCAAATCAGTTGCCTCATGGGTGTTGTGCCGAGGACTCGGAAAGACTCTGGACGAGATGACCGTCACTATTCCGCATGACCTGTATGCATTTGGCACGCAAGAAAACTCTGTGTGCGATCGAGAGTGGGTGGAGTCGTTACGGGCCATGTTGAAAGAACAAACAGAACTGGATTATAAACCGGTGAGGAAAGATTGTTGTCATCATCCTTCCATTTTCTCGTGGATTGTTAGCCATTCAGTTACAGGGCACCAACAACCATTCACACTCACATTCACACATGGATAACTCCTCAGTTAGCCGCACAAGCATATTTTTGGAATGTGGAGGGGGGGAAGCACCTGAAGAAATCCCACATTAGAAGAGTGGATTGTTAGCCATTCAGTTACAGGGCACAAGCAACCATTTCCACTCTCATTCACACATGGATAACTCCTCAGTTAGCTGCACAAGCATATTTTTGGAATGTGGAGGGGGGGGGAAGCACCTGAAGAAATCCCACATTAGAAGAGGGAGAACATGCAAACGCCACACAGAAAAGCCCAAGATGATATTTGAATATGGAACCTTTTGACAGTGGGATGCTAACCACATTTGTGTGTTATAATGTTTATTTATTTATTTATTTATTTATTTTTTAAAATAAACAAGCATGCACTTTCAGTTTCCTTATTACCCTTTGTTTTACTTGTTTTTAGATAGCGTTACAGACACTGTGGAATATAAAGCTATTTGCGTGTTATAATGTTTATTTATTTTATTATTTTTTTAAAATAAACATGCATGCACTTTGTTTCCTCATTACCCTTTGTTTTACTTGTTTTTAGATAGCGTTACAGACGCTGTGGAATATAAAGCTCGCTGTGCTGGTGAAGCCAGAACATGAGAATCGCATCAGCCATGTTGGAATGTCAAGTGTCAAGACTGGCATCGCCAATACACTTGGTAACTTCACTAATCCATCCAAATTTCTACATTGGTGTTCCTGTTCAAGGTAACAGGGACCAGGGGACTACCGGTATCCAGCCTGACCGTGGGCAAAGAGAGGACTGTTTTTATTGCATTTCACACTGGTTGTAGTCTAAAATGTGAGCAATGGCACGACTTGACAAGGCAATTTTGGACATCATTGGATGTTGCAGTATTCCCTTTATTTCTTGTATTTACTTTCTTTAAAGATCAAAACAAATATTATTTAATGTAGTCTTCTAACTTCATAGTTGAGGTACAAAACTACTCCATGCAAACCTATGCACATTTTTTAAAATCTTAAATGTATTTGCAATTTTGTAGTGTACAATATGTGTAAATTTATCCGAAAAGGAGATTTCATTGTAAGTTTTATTTTTATATTTGATTCTCTTTTAAATGTGCTAAAGAAACATTCTGTTGAAATTCAGTTTTCTCTGGTTGGTTTAATTGATCAGTGTCAAAACTTTTTTTTAATAATATCATATATAACATATATAATGTATTTTATAATATTTGGTCTATGCTTTCCCAGGTAACAAAGGTGCCGTGGGTGTTTCTTTTATGTTCAACGGAACATCTTTTGGTTTTGTGAACTGTCACTTGACTTCAGGGAATGAAAAGATTGCAAGGTACCATCCCACGCTTAATTAAGTGTTTCCTCAATTCTATCAGCTAAACTGTACACAGTCGCACACCTTTTATTTCCGGAGTCCATATTTTTCTTTTATGGAGACTACTTTAAATGCATTTCCTAATGTTCTAATGACCCCTGCAGGAGGAACCAAAACTACCTTGACATTTTGCGCCTGCTTTCACTTGGAGACAAACAGCTGAGCTCCTTTGACATTTCACTGCGCTTCACACATCTCTTCTGGCTGGGAGACCTCAACTACAGGCTGGACATGGACATACAGGTAAAAGCAGGATCCAGAAAGACCCACACTTGTGCCGAGTAACTGTAAACTTATTTATTAATTGTTAGTGTTCCTGTGTTTGCAGGAGATCCTGAACTACATTAACAGAAAGGAGTTTGATCCATTGCTTAAAGTGGACCAGCTAAATCTGGAGAGGGAGAAGAACAAAGTGTTTTTACGCTTTGGTTGGTGTAACTCCGTTTCCAACTTTCCAACACACACCACCTTTGCACCATCATATCTGCATGGGACCACCCACCCCCCCAAAAAATACATAAATAAAATAAAATAAATAAATATTGCACAAATGTTAAAGTTCATCCATCCATCTTCTTTACTGCTTTTCCTCACTTCGGTCTCAAGTGAGCTGGAGTCCATCGTAGTTCCTTAACTGGTTGCCAGCCAATCGCAGGGCCCATATAACCAAGCAACAATTGACATTCACACCGACTGGCAATTTTTGTGTCTTCAATGAACATGTCATGTATGTGTTTGGAAGGCGGAAGGAAGCCACATCACACAAGCTCAGGGAGTATATGCAAACATATTCAGCCACCGTGAGGTTAATTTGTAATGTAATGAAAACCAAATAGTGTTATGGAATTTTAGAACATGGATACTCTTTTTTCTACTTTATTCAGATTCTTCCAAACAGTCATATTTAGCAACATGGTTACAACTGGACTCAAAAGTCGGACTTGATAATATACCTTTGCTCGTTACATGTGCCTTAAAGACAGTTGATCTTCCCTTCATCCGATTCAAAGATTATCCTTATCCTTGCACCAGTGTGTATATTATCTTTTTCCCCCTACATTTAATTAAAACAAAATAAGGGTTAGATCATTAAAGTCGCCTCCGCTTTAACTTGTTTTTGGTAACTTGCAGTGGTTTTACCACATTCTGCAAGTCTTAAATATATTCTGTCATCTGTCTTGCAGCAGAGGAAGAAATCTCATTCCCACCCACCTACCGATATGAGCGTGGCTCGAGGGACACGTATGTTTGGCAGAAGCAGAAAGCCACTGGGGTGTGTTTACAAATTCATAGATAAAATGTCCCCTGAATATTTGTGGCAACTGTTATTCAGTTGTGGTTTTCATTTTACGTTACTCTAATGATGTTGTGGTTTGCTCTTTGGCCCAGATGAGGACGAATGTTCCGTCCTGGTGTGACAGGATCTTGTGGAAGTCTTACCCAGAAACGCACATTGTTTGCAATTCCTATGGTAAGACAGTTCACAGTATCTCATGATAGTATTTCCAGTTTGTTACAAAGCTCTTCAACTTTCTTTTAAAATCCACTTGACAATGCCTTTTTAATTATATACTCTTCTTAGGGTGCACCGATGATATTGTGACTAGTGACCACTCACCAGTGTTTGGTACATTTGAGGTCGGCGTGACCTCACAGTTTGTCTCCAAGAAAGGTATAACTGGAGGAAACATCACGATTATTATTATCAACTTGTAAACGGTCCTACATCACTATTACTCTACGTAGTCCACATCTTATCTGTCAAAATGAATGAATTGAATTGAACCCTTTCTTGCGCCCTGTAACCTGATAACATGATAATGTCCACTGTAATAACTGCTGTCCCTGAAAGGGTTAAAATGCTTATTTTTACCTTTGGTGTGTTGATGACAAGGGAGCCATTCTTGTGTCCTGTAAGTGGTTTTGAAAATGAAAGGGTAGACTATGACATAAACCACTTAACCAATCATCCAAACAGAGCTAAACAAAGTAAGAAAAACATAATTTTCCACTCACAACCAAACAAGTACCTCATTCTGGATGTTTTGGTCTAGGGCTGCCGAAATCTTCCGAGCAGGCTTACATTGAATTTGAGAGCATCGAGGCCATAGTGAAGACTGCAAGCAGAACCAAGTTCTTCATTGAATTCTACTCCACATGTTTGGAAGGTGAGACAAAGCAATCTTTTGTCAACTAATAATCATCTCCTGACAACTGAGTGAACTCCACCAGCCACAAGCATTGTAGATCTCCTGTATCACTTAGTGGCCATAATAGAACTTCATCTCTTTCTTCTTTTTCATGTCTCTATACCTCCTTCCCCAATTCCAGGCAGTCAGTATACCTTTACAGCTAGCATCCATTTTGTCCCATGTTGTTCCCACCTCCGCCTGTCCGCTCCCGTCGCACTTTTGAATAAGAGTCCACAGAAACTTCACCCAACTTTTCTCCCCCCCTCTCCCTTCCCTTTGTCGCCTCTCCCAACCCCTTCTGCCGTGCGTTTCTCTTACTGTCTCTCCTATGCAGAATTCAAGAAGAGCTATGAAAACGACAGTCAGAGTAGCGATAATGTCAACTTCCTCCGCGTGGGCTGGTCCAACAAGCAGCTGACGACGCTGAAACCTCTCCTGTCGGAGATCGAATACCTTCAGGACCAACACCTGCTGCTCACTGTGAAATCCCTGGATGGATATGAATCTTACGGTATAAGCGCAGTGTCTCTGTTTGGGCTGAAGCAATAGTTACTTGTTTCTTTTGCTTGTGTGGTTTGACCTGGACTTTCAGTGCGACAATTGGCCTTTGTTTGTGTCACCCCCAGGAGAGTGTGTGTTGGCACTGAAGTCAATGATTGGCAGCACAGCCCAGCAGTTCCACACCTACCTGTCTCATCGTGGCGAGGAAACGGGAAACATCAGAGGGTCAATGAGGGTCAGAGTCCCTTCTGAAAGAATGGGAACCAGGGAAAGACTCTATGGTAAGACTCTTAAAATGCAAGCTGTACAAGGTGAAAGTTCAGACACACTTTCTCATTCAGGTACAGCCAACTTTTGGTTGGTGCTGTCAAATATACAGAAATGCCCAAGTTGAAATTTCAATCTCATTTGATTTCAGAGTGGATCAGTGTGGACAAAGATGAAACAGGCGTACCCAAAGGGAAATCGACGACATCATCAAGAGTGGGGCACGAATATGTGAAGTTAGTACACATATTACACATACTTGTTACTTCACATATACTGCATAATATGTAGCGACAAATGTTTTTGTGTTATTATATTTCTCAAGTAATGAGTTTGTATTGAGGTGGGGGAGCCTCACTGCTTCATTCACTGTTATGTGACAAATATGACACATTCTGATGGTTTGTCTTGTAGACTATGTTTGATTTAGGGAAATAATGTTTTTAATTGGGATTTTTGTGTATTTTTATTTTCTCCTAACTCTCTGTAGTTTGGAATGGATCTTGAACAGCTCCCACATTTATTAACATTTTGTCTCATAACTCAATACTGTTCTGCAGGCAACCTATGGTTCGTAAACAGCTCGGAGAGCTGGGGAAGGTCAATGAAGAGGGCGAGAAGAGCAACAAGGTGGAAACCGCTACAAGGTACGTGCACATTAAGCACAAGTGCAGTGGAACCTTTGAGATCGACAAGAAACCTCATTTCATCAAGTATTAATTTAATCCGGTCCAGGGGAAAACTTTATCATCCTAAGCCCTTTATAATACTTAAATAACATTTTAATGGTAATTTAAAGGGGGAAAAGCCCCACATTGTTTATTTTTATTTATTTATTTATTTGCAAGAATATGTTTTATGCCACCACTAATCAAACCACGGCATTATATTTCATTAGAGAGAGAGAGATGTATATATAGATATATATGTATACATCTATATACTGTGCGTGTGTGTGTGTGTGTGTGTGTGTGTGCGTGCGTGCGTGCGTGCGTGCGTGCGTGTCTCAACCAGCTCTTCTCTTCTTTGATGTATTCAGGCCCAAGCAAGATTCATCTGATGTTGATCAGTCTGTCAGCAAGAACAGCTACAATAATCCCGCCTACTACATTTTGGAAGGGGTTCCCAATCAATCAGCCGCTGCCATGTCATCTGAGCTTCTCCCGTCCGCCAACTCCACCACCCCCCAGGCAATGAAAGGCCCCCCTCCCATCGCTGTAGCTCGGACCAAACCCCCATGTGCCCCCGCAGGCCCGTCTCATCCACGCAGACCCATGACAGGTCACACGGTGCGTGCCATCAGTGAGGAGAGCTCCTCAGAGGATGATGGAGGCGTTTGTGTAGGAGGAGCACAAGTCGGAGCCCCTATGGGGAGCACACTTAATCGCCCCCCTCCGGATTTCCCACCCCCTCCTCTCCCAAAGGGAGCCATGGAGATGGCTGTGGAGACGCCCTTCCTGAAGCCCCGCTCACTTCACCCGGATCTCGCTGAGGTCAAGATCCCTGTGGTCGGTCCTGGTGCTCCACTGACCCTCGGGGAAAGCTTCAGGCGAGGAGGTGGCGCTGTTGGGGGTGGGGGCATCGGTAGCGGGGCGTTGGACGACCAGTCTTGTTCTGTGCTGCAGATGGCAAAGACACTGAGTGAGACTGAGTTTCCGGGGCAGCCTCCACGGGCTCCCTCTGCACCGCCTCCCCTTCGGGGGCAGGCCATGGGTTTAGGTCTGGACTCCTGCCGCACCTTCCCACCCAGAAATGCCATCACAGAAAGTATTGCTGAAGATCTTCCCGAAGAGGTGAGAAACTTAATGCTGAATTAACATACTGTATAAGGGATTTTGTGACTCCTATTGTCCTCACTCAGGCTGGATTCAAACTGCATGAGTCAATTGACACAATTCCAATGTATCGCTCGCAATTTCCAGATGGGTCATGTCGGCATAAAGAGAAATCAAATATGCATGAAATTGGATGTTCTCAATTCAGAACAAGGCCAAATGTTGATTTCACCATGTACTGGATATCTGCCAATGCAACTGCAGCGTAAACCGACAGATTGGATGTAGCCCATCAATCGAGCGTGACATAATCAAAATACAATAATCCCTCCTCACTTGCCAGGGTTACGTTCCATACTGCGTAAGCAATAAATGAAATCTGTGACATAAAAATAACTCAATCATTGACTTGTCTTCCAGACTGTGTTTGGGTCATTAGAGTCCTGTCACAAATTGTTGCACCAAGCCGCCAACAACACAACATCATCTTGAAATAATGATCAATCGCTAATTATCTTAATATACTTAATTATGCTGACCTTATATTGCATGGCGCCTGTTGCCAGTGTTGAGCGGCAGCTCCAGCGCTAATGGTGAGCAGCCGCTTCAGCAGCATTCCTGAAGTGGAAATGATAAGCTTTTATTTTACTTTGAATCAAATTAAACCTTTTTCCTCTTTCAGGCACTTTGGGGGAGCAGCAGCTCGTCTTTGTCCGTGGGGGACTCTTCAGTAGGGGAGTGGCTGCAGAGATTGGGACTTGAGAGGTATGAGCAGGGCCTCCTGCACAACGGCTGGGATGACCTGGAATTTCTCAGGTACATGCTTTTACTCTATCTACCCTTCAGGTACATGGATGTTTATTCACTGTCGTACACAAGGGGTAGGAAGTGATTTAGAGGTGCATGATATTGGACGGATGGATGAAGGTCAGATTTTGATGCTCAGCTCAACGTTTAGGTCAGAACTATTTTTAATAGTATCAATATTTTCGAGTTGGCAATCAGTTCAGGTTAAACTACCTTTAGCCCCCAATCAGCTGGGATAGGACCCACCTCGACCATGATCGTTCATTGAACATCGATTGGATGGAACATTAATCTTTGTTTGATCCAGTCTAATCTCCTGCTATTTGTTTATCTGGCAGCGACATCACAGAGGAAGACCTGGAGGAGGCAGGAGTACTTGATCCCTCCCACAAGTGCATTCTGCTGGAGAGCCTCCGGCAGCAGCAGAAACTGTAGAAAAGGGGCCTGATGATTTCCAAAGCACTCAGACAGCACGCCTACTTCCCACAAGGCCAAATGTCAGCAGAACTGAAAGGGAATGTGCCATTTGACGTCCAATGTGCCTTCTGAGAGCGCGTGCACTTCCCTTTTTACTTTGGACTTGCTGACAGCATCCTCTTTCAAGCATCCTTCAACTGGTTGATGTGGACGCGGCCTTATTTAAGGGTCATCGGATGCCGCAGTAATACTGAATGAAACCATATTGTCATGAGAAACAAATCACATGATACTGGAGAGGATTTTTTTTTTGACATGTGTTCTAACCTCTGACGCAAGCAACGTCAACAGGAGAAAGAAAATGGAGGCCTTCTGTGCCAGCGTCTTGACATTTCAAGCCATGGATGTCCTTCACGACTCGTGATGACAGCGTGGGCCAAGTCTCAGGTATTTCCCCGTGAGTGGTCGCTGCCTGGAAGTTATGTGGAAGGAAGCCAGCCCAGTTTGGGTAAATGTCGAGCCACATAGAAACAAACTGAAAGCGGCAGCTGCATTAGGATGTTGCAGAAAGGACCTCGATCACGTGGACTGAACTCACTCCTTTTCACTTTGGACTTAAGTTTCAGTGTTTCAGTGTATTTATAATTTGGTTTCTTTTTGTCAGGGTAAAGGGAAAATGGTGCAAATCCGTAGTGAATGAGCTATGAGTGCGCACAACATCAGCAGTGGTTTGAGATACACACTTGATCTTGGTATTCCAGCTTGCTGGCGACGTTTCAGTGCTCAGTCACCATGCACCCAAATGCCTGGAAATGGACAACGCCGGGCTATTGTTTGAGTTTCCATTTCTCAAGTCCACACTCGATGTTACTGTGCCAATGCAACCCAAGTTTCACGGCCGTAATATCACATTTTAATGTGAAATTGAGCTTTTGTTTGTTTTAATTGCTTTCGAAAACCAAGTGAGTTAACTAACATGTTCAAAAAAAATCTAATACACTATAGTATTGTGTTGCAGGAACCACTCGTCTCAGAATGCTTTTTCCAAAGGGGTATTTTATAGTTGGTAAGGAGCATGACGTCATTTGCACGCGTAGAAGAGGTCACGTGAAAAAAAGTAAGTGGAAAGAATTTTTTTGGGTTATGTGACATTAGTGATATGACCACTAGATAGTGCTGCTACACCGTTTATTTCCAAACAGCTCGTGACTGGGCACCTGGCGACACCATCTTTTGTGTTTTGAACGCTTCGCAGTATTCTGTCAGCCTTGAAAGAAAATACAACTAATGTGAGTTATGTTACCTGGCCAGGTTCATTTTATTACTTCTTGAACTATTTCCTGTTCTAAAAGCTATTGTGTTTTAAAAAGAGGCGGGTGTCAGAAAGCGGGCTGAGCTGCTTAAAAAAAAATCACACACCGCTCTGAATTAAGCTCTTGCTATATAACCCGTAAGAATTTTTCAAATGTTATGTTGTGTGACCAGATGAGTTTCATGTACTGTTATATGTACAGATTTTCCCCAATACACATTCTTGTTTAAAAACTCGTTCATCACGTTTCACTTTACGTGCCGTTTGTGCGGGCGGGCGTGTGTGTGTGCGCGCGCGTGTTTTTGCATCATGTCTTGCTTAGATGTTTTGCTTAATGGTTGGTTATATTAAATTAATGAAAATTTCATAGCTGCATCATGTTTTTTCCCAATTAAAACGTAACATGTTTATTCACTTTCTTCTTGTGTATAATCAGAAAAGCAGAAGAGATGCTGCGGATGAGACGTGATAATTTACGCACGTTTTGGGCATTGAAGATCCTTTGCGTCCCTCACTTGCACACACAAAAGAAAACGTCATTGAACACGGTGTCGTGATTCCATAATGTGATTTATTAGAATAATCAATAGTGCTATAATGTCTCATTCACTGGAATTTCTATGAGACAGATGCCTTGCATTGAAATCAATCTGGAAAGCAATGTCAGGAAAAAAAATACCCACTTCTATATTCCTAATATTTTATATTACTAATTACAGGATTTACACTCACAAAAAAACTTATGAGGAATTTCCACGAAATTCAAGTTCCTTAATGACACATTTAAAAAAAATTAATAAATACATTTTTTTCAGTAGCTGAAGGGGATTGCAACCAAGTACAAAGAAATGAAGCCATCGGAGGTAAACAGTTTTTTTTCCTTTTTTTTTTTTTTTTTTTTTTTTTTTTTTTTGTTTTGTTTTATTTTGGAGTGGACACTATGTCTAATGGAAACAATAGAACCCTCATCCGTCACGTTATATTGCCATCCCCTGATTTGACACTTTTCAAAAAAAGCAAAAATGGACCCATTGGCTGGAAGTGAGCAAGAACATGTGACACTTCCCTCCAAGAGAGCTGCAGAATCATCCCGAAAGTCCCAAATGAGTAAAAGCCCAGCAGGTCTGTAATAAGTACTAGAAAGACGAGCTTAGGCAGGAACCTGCGGCCGATGCAAAGTGGCCTCAAGTTGTTCTCCTTTCTGCTTTGTGAACAAAGTGGCTAGTGTTTGGTGAGGCAAGGCATGATGGGCCTGAAAGCACCAGGGGTCACAGAGGGAGGTCACAGCCTGGACTTGTTACAGTAAGGAGGGAGGAAGGAATGAACCGAGGGTCTTTCTAATTGGATTTAGGGGGCCCCTCTTCCTTGTGCTGGAGCTGTGTGTTGTGTGGAAGTTGCTCAATGTTTGGCCTTCTGCTTAGGACTCGTACCTGACCACCATGCTCATGAGCTCTGATGCTTGCATGTGTATGTGTCGAAAGGCAAAACCGAGTGTTCTTCGAGTGTACACAATGAAATGCATATTTTGAGGTGAGTGATGAGGTTTGAGTCAGATTAGCGGTCGTTCGTGTCCTGGCTGTTGGGGAAGAACACATGTCTCGATCGGTCCACTGTCTGTGCTTCAGAACAGGTTCGTCTTGATGGTGGCATTGGGTTTTCTGTGAAAGGAGGACAGGACTCCGGCAAAAGGCCCCGTCATACTGTCCGCCGGCTGCCAGGCCTTCAGAATCTCCTGAGTCTGGGCAGCGGGCTGGGCCACGGCCGGGTTGGACGGCCCCAGGCCAGACCAGGTGGCCGCCTTGAGCCCCTGCAAAACCGGAGAGGCGGAGGCGTTGATGTATCCTCCGTTAGCCGGAGCCGGGCTGGGGCTCAGGCTGGAGGGGCTACCCAGGTTCCCGTTTGCCGAGCCCGGCAGCGAGGCCGTGCTATCGGGTGTGGGGCTGCAGGTGGATTCTTTGGACTCGTCGTCGTCCGATGACGATCTGGTCTCACCGCCTTTCTTCCCTCCGGAGCTGCTCGTGTTGCCCGCCCCGGAGCTGTTGGCTTTTGCGTTTGCGGCCCGCTCCTGCTTGCGGAACTTTGCACGCCTGTTCTGAAACCACACCTGGGACACACACACACATGACACACACACACACACACACCAGTGGTGCTGCTTTAGATGGAGTTCAAATGTGACCCACCACACCTTAAAAGACCACTGCTCCTCTCACCTGTACTCTGGCTTCTGTCAGATCAATCTTCAGAGCCAGCTCCTCTCGGGTGTAAATGTCCGGGTAGTGTGTCTCGGCAAAAACCCTCTCCAGCTCCTTCAGCTGGGAACTGGTGAAAGTGGTCCGAATGCGCCTCTGCTTCCGTTTCTCATTCAGGCCCGAAGGGTCTGAGAAGAACTTGTATGGGACTGTGAGAGAGGGGGGATGGGGTGGGGTGTCAGATGTGTTATTCAGAGTCATCAAGAGATTTCATACTTTCACGAAAAAAAAAATGACACCTAACTTTCAAATGAAAATCTGCACAAATCCATTTTTTGTTCATGACATGAGATGATTACAGGTTTGTGATATTAGTTTTGTATACATGCAAATTATGTTATCTATATTATATTTACATATTCATGTGTATTTTTATGTATAGTATGAAATTAGTGTTAAATAGTTTTTTGTGCTACTCTCAAAAAGTATATATCAGATTTATTTTAATTCCACCAATGCCACAATGATAAAAGTGTTTGTGTGTGTATGTGTGTGTGTATGTGTGTGTATACATATATATATATATATATATATATATATAAACAATGACTCCTGAAACCAAGTGAAGGCCTGTAATTTGCGGCCTGTAATTAATTTGAGGTTATCAAATTAGTTTACTTTTAATTTTGAGTTTTTATTTTCGTTCCTGTGCAAAACATGAAATTAAACAGTCGCATTATTATTATTATTATTACTGTTACTGTACGTTTACATGAGTTAGTCTTATTTTAATGTAATGTCCAAACAAATAGAATCTCCGCAGGCCTCAAATGTATTTAAGTAATTTCCTTTTCTCCCTACGCACGCAGACACGCACGACTATGACCAAGGTCATTTTTCGGCGTGTACCTGACGAGTACGGCGTGGGCTGGTGGTCTCTGAGGGCTCCCAGGGTGCAGCTGGCCGTGCTGAGCGGGGTGCAGGCCGGGTTGGAGAAGGGTCCGCTGCGGATGGGGTTGTACTGGAACGAGCTGGCCTGGCTGCACGAGCTGAAGTCCGCGTAGGCCGACGCTTCCATGGCGGCCATGCACGAGTCGTAGGAGTTCAGGTAGGAGTAATCCATTTTATACATGGAGCTCTGCCGGTGGCGGCACCGGGGCGCTGGGAGTCACGGATGGAGCCACTTGCTTTTTGCCGTGGGGGTGCGGGGGGTCGCTCTGGCTCCGGTATCCGCGAACAAGGTCTCCCAAAAGTTGGCAGGAAATAGTGCGTTTTGGAAGAATAATCCCGTCGCCCTGTTTCGCGTGTTCTCCCGCTACTTGCTGCCCGTCGCCGAGTTTGACAGCGCCGCGGCTCGCTGCCTGCTTATAATAAAGTTGGGAGAGCTGCGCACAATGGCTAGGCGGAGGTCTTGTTTCCATGACAATGATTGCCCCGCCCACGGGTTCCCGGGAACGGCGCAAGGCAGCTGCAGCTCCATCCAAATCCAGTGGATTTTGCTTTGCGCCCATTGTCGGACAGCTCTTAATTGCTGTCTCAGCATCGCCTATTTTGTTCTTTGAATATGATATTATCACCCTATTAGTGTGAAAGCATTTCACGTCGAGCTCTAGTCAACATTTTTATTTTTACTATAACTGACCAGTGCAGAAAAACATGAGCACCTATACAGAATTTAATGAGATGCTATGTTGTATGAAAAATATTACGCTTAAAGCACGTTGAGTTTCAATTGATACGGTTAGAGGTATTTATTCAACATGGTTTATTACTGCTGTTGGAATTTACACCGATGTAGCAAATGAGCCAACCAAAATATTAGAGACTGCTGTGCGGTATATTGCAAGAATGCAAACTGCAACAACACATTGTTAGAATAATAACTTTACTAGTATCAGTCAAACCTGGACATTCGTATCTTCTGTAGAGGCGGAATATTACAGCCCACTTGAGCATTTTGTACAGCCTCTGACGGTGTCGATCAAAATTGAACGCTCATCGTCATTGGAAAGGCAGAATATTTGATGGAACGCTAGCATTGGATTGCAAGTGGTCGTTGGCGTTGCTGTCTGTTTCTGAATTTGCCTTGTCAGCAAAACATAACTCGAACATATATTTATTCGACTTCTTTCTTTGGCGCGCACCTCGGCCACAGCTCAAAGCATCGCGTGGGGTGCATCGGGGGGATCTTTACGTGGCGAGAAACATCCACAAGTGACGGTGATTGCGCAGATTAAAAGCTTTGATTTGATTCCGATCACTTTTACGCACGCGTCATGAGATTGCACGTCACTTTGATGGATGGACTGACAGAGAGAGAGAGAGAGAGAGAGTCAGAGGCCGCGGAGACAAGCGAGTAGTCATCGTAAACACAGAGACGCCCCATAAATTGGTTTAAGTTTATTATTCGATGTCATAAAATGTGATAAGTCATATCCCACGCCGGTCAACCCCTCCCCGCCCCTCCCCCCGCCCCCACATACACCTGCAAGTAGCGAAAATGAAGAGTCACTATAAGTGTAATTTTTTTTTTAAACACACTGAATTTCTAATTTAGGAATTACTCCATATTATTTATTGATGAGAACGTGTGAAATGATGGCAACTTTTTTGCGCTCACGGTCATTTTCTTTTTCAATATATACTTTTTAAAGTTAGAATGTATTATATTGTGCATTCGTGCAATTGTGCTGCCGACGTGAAAAGACATATTATTCATATCATTTCTGCACTTGAGTACTATTACTATTTGATCTTTTTTATATTTTAGTGTACTTGCTTGTTTTTCTTCTTTTTTGTTAATATATGGGCGGGGGTTGTTTGAAACAACTGACACTCCTAAAACGCAACACAATTGTATTATTTCGGAAGAAGACTAATATGGTGCTGATTTAAATAATTGATTTTTATTGTCACCTATGATTGCTTAATCGTCTCACATGTGCGAGATTCACCGCAGTGAACGATGAAGTTCGCGTCACACCAAAATGAATCAATGGGCTCAAAACGTGTTTGTAACAATCACATTTAAACATTTCGCAATTTCCACAAATATCAATGAGGGGTTCTGAACTTATTTCTGCCGATTTTGGAAAGATACATAACGATAGTATGGAGTCATCGGAGCGGTTTTAGGCACCAGTAGGCCGCGTCATGGGTTCAAGGGTGAGTTTACCGAGAAATTAAAAACAGTTTCCAAGTTAAACTGCTGCATGGTTCCCCACAAAAAAACAGTAGCGAAGCCCCCCACCCCCCTCCCTCAAACTCCATTTAATCCCTTCAAAGCATGGAGGGTCTCTTCCAGGCCCACTAATCCGCCCCTTTGCTTCTCCACTTTAGCGCAGGGGGAGAGCTCTCCTCCGCGGAGGTTTTCACTTTGGACTTTAAGATTCATGGGCCCGTTTGACGGAAACAGTAACGTGGATCTTTTTAATTCATGACGTCTGAGTCAACACGTCGGGGGGGCGGTGGGTTCACAATGGGCCCCTAGTGAGGGAGCCGACAGGAATATACAGGAATTATAGGGCCGGTGGGATAGGGGGGCGGAGGGGGGGGGGATGGATCGCCTTCACATGTTATGCAGTCCTCCTCTACGATCCCATTTTATTGCTTTTTAGTTTGACTGTATGGTGTAATTAGACCACAAAATGGGTATCGTATATTCTTGCACCAGGCATATGACCGCATTTCCACTTGCGTGCGCGTGTGCGTGATCGATGTGTGCGACCTGATAGAGACAAGAAGGGACGAGTAAAAGATGGCCCGTATGGAATAAAAGGAGCCTTGCGGGAGGTCAGCACCCGTGTTGTGTGCGTTCTGCTCGGCGGAGTGAAGCTGTCACTCATCAGGCCAATACAGCTCCATCCGTCACCCAAACTCAAAGAACAACATATCATCATCATCATCATCATCATCATCATCATCATCATCATCGTCGTAGTCGTCGCCGTCGCATTTATGGAAGCTTTTTTCCGCCTCCACTTGATTGACGGAAGATGCCATTTCAGGTCCATGTGCTTCCACAGGCGCAATAGCAATCAAACGAGAGGTAGTTGCTTGACACGATTACTTTTTAGCGGCTGATATATGGTAATCAAATTGGGTCCGCTGTTTCGACGGATTATATGTGAAAGTGACGAATTGTATACGTAAATCGGAAAGCGCCGGTGTCTCTTACATTTTTAATGTGTGTGGCCTATAAATATTAAACGTTCGAAATAAAAGAAAATTAAGGCGATAACTGCATGAGCGTGCCATATTCATCTGCTTCGCGCAGGTTTTCATTGGGCACTTAATTAGGGACACTGGAACTATCACCGCTATCTTTTAGAAAGTCTGCATTCACCGACATAATATGGTTTATAACAATCCGGTATGTATGTTGATTTTTTTGAAGGGTTGCAGTAGAATTGCGCTTCATCGTATTGTGACCTCAGCATTTCCTTAATTCGATAAATGAGAGTCCAAATTTTACAAACGACTGCAGTTTTGTGACGTAGCTGTCAGGAATCATACGTCACCGACAGTGTCGATCAAAACTGAGTTTGCAAAGATTTTGGGGCAGCCGCGCATGTGCAATCGCTTCGTGGGCCTATGGATTATTATTATTATTATTCAGTAGTTGAATTAAAATGTTTGGATTTAAAACATAAATGTTAAAATTAAATTCCTTTTGATACACCGTTTACGATCGCTGACACAACGAGACAGTAACTCATAAATAAGTATGATAATCTCAATTAAAGAGCAATATGTCATTACGTTTGATTGTTTTATATTTATAGTCTACAAGTGTTTTTCATCCAAATATTTAAAGTAGTTATGATCACAGTGAAGTCACGGAAGTTTTTACGATGTTCATAATGATGGACGACGGCGCGTTCTAGGTGACGTCACGTCGCCACCATAGGAACGGAACTCCGTCGTAAAACGAGGAGTCCATGCCGACGTGAAAGGAGGGGGCAAACAGCAGTGCGCGTCGATGCTGATCCATTTTGTGCAGCTGCTTACAAGCTGCATCATGTGTCATCGGCCCTCATTGATTCAACGGCGCCTAAAATCAAATCAAAAGTGCGCCGTCACCATGTGATAGTGTACCCGTCACTTCGTACACCGTTTGACGGCTCGGCTGATGAATGGGAGGGGGTCAGGGCAGAGGAAGAGAAAGAGGAGTCCCCCGCAAGTTTCACCGTGTCCCTTGCTCACAATTACCGCAATGCACCGTGACGCTTTCTGCGTGCTTGCACGGAGACGACGACACGCGCGTCTAAGCGAGTTAGAGACGAGCATTTGCGTTCAAGTGCTGATGTGCACCCTCAGCAATCCTCCCCATCTATCCGTGCAGCGGCGTTCAAAACTCAACACTCTGCCAAACAGGCATTAAATGACTACAATGTATTTTATATGACCAAACTAAAAGCATGGTTAAAAGTGGTAAAGTGCCGTAATTGTAGCGCATCGTGTGCAACTGATGTAACATGTCGAATAAAGTAAATCTAAAGGATCCAAAGGATTTTTTTGTCAGTGTACCAATTCATGTGGTAGGTCAATGAACAGCGAAAGAAATGCAGAGGCAGGCGCTCCTATAATAATAGGCCAATAGCAACAATAATAATAATAATAACACCGTGTGTATATACACACACACAAACATACACACACACCATATATATATATATATATATATATATATATATATATATATATATATGGCACCCTGATGGGACAATATATGTTTTTTTAAATTAGCTAGATGGACTGATGCACAGATAAGGAAAATGAATTAATTTGTTAATAAATAACTCATAATGTGTCCGTGCAAAGATAAATATAGAAAATATAGAAAAATAGATATACACACATCACGTGTATAATGTAGTAATGTAATATGTACAAATGTATAATAATAATAATAATAATAATAATAATAATAATAACAATAATTATGACTGGGAACAAGGAAGTGTTGATGTACATGGTCAATAAATAAACCAGCACCAAGTACTTGCAGCAGGCCTCGGATGGCGTACATGCGGGGCTCATGACGCTAATGCAGAGAGGCATATTACTTAAAAAGGAACCTTTTTAAGATTAAAAAAAAAAGATCCCCGGAGAACGCACGCGGACGCGCGCCGCAGCTGGAGCTTACGGGCGTGCGTGCGCAAGGATGATGAGAATGGGGAGGCGCACGCAGTCGTTCTCCAAACAGGCTAATTCGATCTGCAACTCCGGCCCCTTTCGCTCTCAAAGCAGCCCAGCGGCGGGGCCTCGGCGAGCTGTGGAAACTTAATTGAATTAAACGTCCCGCTAAACTAATTAGGCTGCAATCTGCCACGCGAGCTGTCCCTGAGCAAGGTTCGAATTAGGCGCGATGGATTTGTTCCTTTTTTTTTTTTTACTCTCCCCCCTTTCAAAGAATGACGGACAGACTGGTGGCTTCTCCTTTATTTGCCTTTTATGCTAATTTTCCCAGAGGGGACGTGTCACGTGACCACCCAAAGGTAACCAGTGCGAGCGCGCGTGGACAGACGCGCGCACTTTCCCAACCCTGCGCAGCAACAAAGACATTTGACTCAATATGGTCCACTCGCCCGATAACATGGTTGCAGGCAGGCGGAGTGCGTGGGCTCACTTGCACTCGGTGACTTTGTGATCTAACCCGCGACCCCGAAGAGTATAAACCGGCGCTTGAGAAAAGATGGACATGGGCGCGCATCAAGTCGAGGCTCGCGCTAGTTCCGAGATAAGAGTGCACTTGATCGATCGCCCTTTTCAGGACTTCAATGGCGCGCCTGCAAATTCTGCGTTAAGAGCGGGGACACACACGATAATTGTGCAAACGTACAAAGGCATCACTCAGTCACCACTTGCACATGCACACACGCACACTTACTACACACCCGCTACGTGTCTTCGTATTTGTGTGTGTGTGTGTGTGTGTGTGTGTGTGTGTGTGTGTGTGTGTGTGTGTGTGTGTGTGTGTGTGTGTGGAGGGTGGGGGGGCAGAATTTAGGGGAAATTGGGAGGGGAGTATTGACAAAATTAATGAGCATAAAAACAAATCAGCAAATATGCAAACCCGTGGGTGCCGAACCTTAAGTATGAGGACTCCACTGTATTGGGGAAACATTGAGGGGAAAGAAATTGTTTTATAACAATCGGTGAAATGTGACACAAACGATTTTCAAAATGATGAGAGTGACGGCAAAATATGAGAAATGTTCCTAAAAAGTCATAATTTTACAACAGCACCCACATGAGAGAAGACTGCTCAAGCTCTTCAAGTGTGAAAATTAACTCAATTTTGATTTTAAAAAAAAGGGCAGACCCTGTAGGTTAATGGGGTCAAATTGACCCATTTGCTGGGTTGTTCTTTCCAAAACCACAATTTTAATTTTGGATGTATAAAACCCCAAAGATGAGGTTGTTGTGATCTATAAAATAACCTAAAGTTGGATCAAATTGTCCCAAGTACAGAGTCCACCCAATATTTGAACCAAAATTGGGTTAATTTTTACCCAGCAGTTTTAAAGGTGCACTTTCCTTCTTTGGTTGTGACTCGCAATTACATTGCCGTGGCACCCAGAGCTGTACTGTGGTTGTAATTTGCCGTTCCTGACATTTTGACCACCTTATTTACCAAGTCAAATATTAGATAAAACTCTCATTGGGTTGTGAGTGGCTACGTTGTTGTTGTTGTATAGGCTATGCTAATCCATCACAGCATACTGTAATAGAAATACTGTACCAGCAGTGTCGTGAACAGTGTATGGCTCACATTTTTGCCAAGTTGTTTTTTCTCTGCCAAACACTTGGCTCCTGTGCGTTATCAACCTTCATTTCAATTTCCGTCATCAAATGTTCTTTGTTTTCGATACCAACCGGTACCCTTCCGCCCAACAACCTGGATGAATCGGGAACAGTCCAAACACACAAAACTTGACTTCTCCATCATCTTGTGTGTTTGCAGGACCTTGAACTCGCTCCCATTTGTCCTGGCGGCAGAAGGTGGACACGAGCGAGTCTGGTGGGGGGAGCTTATGGGCATGATGGAGAACCCGGTTTCTGTTTCTCCGTAATCTAATCAGAGAAATGGCAGCAGTCAGAAATAGCCTGGCAAAGACACTAAGAGCTCCTTCTCCTCCCCCTTTGACTTGTCTTCATCCTCGGGGAGGCTTGCCTCGATGCACACGCGCGCACCTTCGGACCTGAAGTGCAAAACCTGATCTAGCAGCTACTTAAGACAATGAGAAATGTCTCTTGCTTACACGTTTGCACTACCGTGTTTGCCATATTTCGGAAAGCGTTAGTCTCACTGAGGCCAATTTACAATCATAGTCATGCATGGAAGCATTTAGGCAACACGCCCAAAACATTCGGTATGAGAACTCGCTTGGACCATGAACATTTGGGCATTTTAGAGGTGCAATTAATCAACAACTCATCGATGAGCAAATTCATCGGCAGCGATTTTGATCATGGCGGTTGACTGGTTAAACACGTCCTCCTCATAGTGCAGAGGTGCAGGGTTTGATTCCAGGTGACGGCCTTCCTGTGTGGAGTTTGCATGTTCTCGACGTGCCTGCGTGGGTTTTCTCCGGGTACTCCGGTTTCCTCCCACATTCCCAAAACATGCACAGGAGGTTAACTGGACGCTCTAAATTGTCCCTCGGTGCGATTGTGAGCGCGAATGGTCGTTCGTCTATGTGTGCCCTGCGATTGGCTGGAAACCAGTTCAGGGTGTACCCCGCCGATTGCCCAAACATGGTTTGGATAGGCTCCAGCACACCTGCGACCTTCATGAGCATTGAGCAGTTCAGATAATGGATAGATGGCTGTTTTGATAATCCATTAACCATTCAGAGCCGTTTTTAAACTTAAATTCTCAGAAATTCAGCCCACTTGTATGTAGTATATATTCTCCGATTTCTGTAGACCTTCATGGAAGCAGAATGACTGCACTGGTCAACAGCAAATTGTAATCACAGATGGCTTTATATGTCCCTAATTGTATTTTTGCTTCCAATTTAAGTCTTTATTTTGTTTCTAACAAATCATGTTTTTAAGATGTTCATTTTTTTGTTTTTAGGTTTGCCCTCTGACCTATAAAAGCTTGCGCAATACCAATTCTACCACACGTAATTTATAGCTATGCCCTTTCAGAGAATGATCCACCTGTTGCTGATGCTAAACCTTAATTCATAAATATGTGACTATATTTCAAATTATATTATGAAAACCTGATGCGCTTTACAAGAAAAAAGGGGCAGATTTGGAATCAGAAAGTACTTATATCTCTAATTTTAAAAAAATGTAAATGTTATCTTTGTTTTGTTACTTTGGAAAACAATGAGCACCATTTTGCCCATTTTCTGACACAGGATTGACTAAACCAGGAACTAAATCAATTTATTTTATTTTACCAAACCTTCGCCCTCTTACATGAAATTAAAAGGTGTTGTAAATTGTAAATCAATCATGAGAGGCGAACTATCACCGCATTGTCTCGTGAAAGAGTTGATAGTTTCACAATGTTATGTTGTTGGGGGTCTCGTCAGTCAATGAATGTCTTTCTCTCACCCCCTCTGCATGCTAATTCTTCCCTACACAGAAAACGACATTCCCGCTGAGTGTATGCAACATTCTCTCCACACCAGAATTCCAAAGAAATTCTCCTGTCATGTCGTCTCACAAGGTGGACAAGCGTTATTGTCGTACGACTCCCACCCACCCGCACGCATCCATCAGGAGATGTCAATAAGGACACACACACACACACACACACGCACACACAACAAAAACAGGAAGAATTTGCTTTTTGTTGTGCTGACTTTTATTTCCAGCGTGGAGGCTGGTGCGCACACACACCCAGGAATGGGACAAATGTGGCTCCATCACGTGACTTGATCAAACAGTCACGATGCATTCATTTCTGTGAATATTCTACTCTCATGTCGACATAACTCCTGGCAATTAGCATGCATCATCAGGAGCAATTCACTTTATATAATAATGTCACCGGATTTGATTCGAGTGGACGTTTGTGAAAGTGAACAACAGGCGGCTAAACCATCTTTTTCGTTGAGAAAAACAATCCTCCACAGCAGATCACTCTTCATCCTCTAATTGAAATAATAATCCTTCAGTAGTTTTTTTTTTTTAACAACCGCGGCTCTGCCTGCAAATAAACACCCATTTGTGACAGACCGAATCTTGTCAATATGTTACAAACATTTTAATCATCACTGTGGTCTAACAGCTGCTAATGTGTCATCTGATGCGTCACACGAATGAGATGTTGGCGATGAATGAAGCATTACTAGACAACTGGGCTCTAAAACGATCGGAGGTTCCTCCTCTAATTTGCGAGTACAGTGGTACCTTGACTTAGGAGTTCAAGTTGTTCCCTGACCAAGCTCGTAATTCAGTTTAGT
The DNA here is from genome assembly GCF_001891065.2 of Hippocampus comes. Classification (NCBI taxonomy): domain Eukaryota; kingdom Metazoa; phylum Chordata; class Actinopteri; order Syngnathiformes; family Syngnathidae; genus Hippocampus; species Hippocampus comes. Next base: position 1,953,741 of record NW_017805820.1, read on the forward strand.
CGAATATCAAATCAATGTTCCTCATTGAAATGCCATTAATCTGATCGAACCTCTCCCCACATTTGCATTTGTTTTTAGTAAATAAAAATAGCACCATATTGTTTAAAATCTAAAATATAACGTGGCCTGAAGGAATTAACTCGTTTTTATAAAGTGTAATTATTGTACATCGTGAAGTATTGAAGCCTAGGGAGTGACACCATACAATGGAGGCCGTACGGCCAGTTAAGAGTTCAGTGTGAGCGTCTGTGGGCCTTTTTTTATTTGCTGTTTGAGTCTCCTGACCAATAAATGGCTAAAGCCAGCCACTGTCGCTCTCCTTGCCCACGTGCGAGGGGCATCATCACAAAAAAAAAAAAAAAAAAGCTGGCCACTCACACCCACCAACCAGTTTATTTTAAAGTGGAACAATTCAATAGGATTCCGATTCAATATGGTTTGGCTCAGTCCGAGAGGATGTGGCGTAGACAAAAGGCAAAAAAAAAGCCTGACCTCCTAAATTGAAGCACTTGTATGTCAAGGTACGACTGTACATGTGTAACGAAACAAGAGGCGGTGATGTGAGGTACTTTTGTGACTACAAGACCTTCACAACCGTTTTAATGTTCGGGACTGAGCGGAGGGCGGATGTCGAGCGTCCTGGCCGAGCTGTCCTCCCCGACCACCTCCAGGCGCAGGCTGGAGGCGCTCTGCTCCTCGCGGCCGTCCGACTGGACGCAGAGGCGCAGCGTGCAGCCTTTGGGCAGCAGTTCCTGCTCGTAGGCCGCCGCCAGCTGGTTCACCACACGCCGCTCCACCTAACACACACACACACACGCACACGCACACGTACACGCACGCACACACAGATCAGATCATTCTGGTACCTATCAACACATATTATCCATATCTTGCGCACCTCGTGCTTTATGGAGCGTGCTCCGTAATGCACGTTGTAACCGCCCGCCAACAGGTCCAGGACGGGCCGATCCCACTGAAGGGTGATGTCATGGCGTTGCTTGGCCTAAGGACGGCGCACACAAACGGAAAGAAAGGTCAGTTGACGCGCAAACGTCGAAGGAAAGACATTCTGACAGGAATGACTAATGCAGACGCAAAAGATAAGACGTCCAGCAGCATTTCTGCCAGCTCTAATCGACACTTCCCTAATGGGTTTTTATCCAATGCTAATCAACAGTAATGATCGGTGCTGCTCATTTAGCGACACGTGTTAACCACTTCACTCGGCGAGGACGATGTACACAACCCAGAACACCGCATTTAGACGCAAATAAATCGTACAATGATGCCCACTTGAACAATGTCATGTGATGATAAAAAAAGGTCTTGTATGAGCTCTTCCTCCTTAACAAAGAAATGTTAATTTTTGATCGGCACTGTGGGAGAGATCTTTATTTAACAACGTGTTTGTTGTCAACTGACTTGACTTGCTGCTCCACGTACCTTCTTAGCCCAGAAGCTGAGCTCCTTGCCAACCAGCTGGAGCAGCTCGGAGTGACAGAATGGCAGGAAGTAGACAATTTCATTGATCCGACCGAGAAACTCGTCTCTCCGGAAATGAGCCTAAGCAGGAACACAAAAATTAAGTTGAAAGCTGATAGCAAAGTAGAACTTTCAGGTCAAAGTGCAAAGTTACCTTGAGGATTGGTCGAATGACAGACTCCTTAAAATGTCTGGAAATGGTGATGTCATCACCTTTCTGGACATCCTCTGAGGAAATCCACAATAGAAATACACACACTGACCAGTCACAACATTATGACCACTTGCACAAATGAGGTGCGATGCAAAAGCTGCACCCAATGTACGGTCTTGACAAAGATAATACGATAAAGTGTCATTAATGGCCAATTAATGGGGGTGTGCCTTCAAAGGGCCGTGCCCACGTCTGATTGGATGTCTGGTTCAATCAAATGGCTGAAAGTGCATCAGTGAATGCGACTCTCCTGACAAATTATTTTTTTTTTCCCAATTAACTTGAGTTTCATCTGGAACTCCAATTTTGGCTTGTAAAAAAAATAACGACACAAAACCAAAACTCCCAAAATAAAATAAGACAAAAAAACTAAGTGACAGCTTATCACTGGAAATTCCTAAGATGGGGCACTTGAAAGTTGAAGTACCAGTGGATGGTGCAACAGTGCTTCGCGCCGTCCCATATGGTGTGACAATCTCAAATGAAATATTCTCACCAAGATTATCTGCCAGCTTCCTGCGGGTGACCTCCTCCGCCTCCTGCCGCAGCTGCAGGCCATGCTGGGCAATTTCATCACTCGCAACGTTGGACGTCATGATGAAGATTGCGTCTTTACACTCGATGGTCTTGCCCTTGCCGTCCGTAAGACGACCCTGGGGGGGAGGCGTGGGCACCACAAGTGGCCTTTAACAACTCCAATAACATGACGGGATGTGTGTGTGTGTGTGTGTGTGTGTGTGTGTGTGTGTGTGTGTGTGTGTGTGTGTGTGTGTGTGTGTGTG
>NW_017805820.1:1956332-2036715 GCF_001891065.2 Hippocampus comes
TGTGTGTGTGTGTGTGTGCGTGTGTGTGTGTGTGTGTGTGTGTGTGTGTGGTTCTACTTGCGCAAACCTCATCGAAGAGCTGCAGCATGATGGTGAGGACGTCGGGGTGAGCCTTATCCACTTCGTCAAACAGGACGACAGCGTTAGGACACGCCCTCAGCAGCTTGGTCAGCTGACCTCCTTCCTCGTGTCCAACGTATCCTGGTGGTGAGCCAATGAACTTGGCTACCTGCGGGCAGACATACAGGACAAGGACTTGTTGGCCAATGAACAGCATCCAAATAAAATACAAAGGATTACGCAAACCAAAATTAAGGTGAGGATAATCTAATGCACATGTGTGTGAGGCCAGATTCCGTCTACTTCCTGAAAAGATGCAGGTCACGATTAGAATTCATCACGGCTCAAAAGAAGCGGTTCTTCGTATTGCAATTTGCGAGACAAAATTGACATTTTGCGACCCATGTAAACAAACACATTGAAAAAGCAAAACTGCAACTTTTTACTTTGGTTATTGTGGATTCACAATTTTATTTCCTTCTATGTCAGACCAGCCAAATATGTTGATTTTTTTTCTTTTAGGGGAAATTAGTTTTTACAAAATCTGAGACCATGAATATGACCAACGAAATGAAATCATCTTAAAGCCGCTGACCTTAACCTGAATCCCGTGGGAAAAAAATGCTCTGGGGGGGAATTTTTTTAAGGGAACCCATGCAAGTCTTTGGACAAAATCTGCCTGTAAATATACGGTCTCATATTTATACATTGAATCAGAAGACTGCAAAAGCAACGTACCTCGTGTTTTTCTTGGAATTCGGACATGTCCATCCGGATGAAACCCTGTGATGGCACAATGGTTCAGAAAGAGAGAACATGTTGCTTGGTGCACTGAGGGGAGCATATTGTGTAGCTCTTGGTCAACTGCAACTACATAAAATCTGTCATGAAAAGCAAGCCACTTCATTCTTCCATGGCGGGGAAACCTTTCGATGCTAATTTTTCACCGATTGACTTCGAACTACATGCGCATGCACCGACCACACATTACATCTGCACCACATAATGATCTCAAATGCAAGAGCTGCCAACAATCCTACCATGGTATCAGACTGATAGCTGTACCGAATATTTTGGTTACCTTGCCGGAGGTGTGCGAGTGCGTTGTGTAGGTGTGACTTCACCTTTTTGACATCTTTGTGCATGTAGCGTGCCACTTGTTTGGCCAATTCGGTCTTTCCTGCAACACACAACAGAGAGAGTCCACTTCATTGGTCAAGAACCCACATCTAATAACTTTGCAGTATTTTATACCCGCCCCCCCCCCGCCCCCCAAAAAAAAAAAAGCTGACATTTTCGGGAAACCTAAAAAAAAAGAAAAAAAAAAACATTCTGCACGGAAGGGTGATCTATCTTTAAGTGCTGGGCTAAATATCAGTGGTGACCTCTAAGAGAGATTTCAATCATCTCGAGGAGGTCACTTCATGATTGTCTGCAAAATATTCAGCATATAAAAATGCTCATATTAGATATTGATGTCTTGTGTTTGGTATGCAGATGCGCGCATGTGTGTGTCTTGTCGCTGTGTTTAATATTGATGACTCTCGGTCACTGTCGCCGAAGGCAACAGAGAATTATGAACAGTGTGGGTCCTCATCTATCTCTCTGGCCTGCCATTTCACCATCTCAAACTTTTCTGGCAATCGCCCTGTTCTATAATGTCATCCGCTGTCATCCTTCCATTCACGCTGCAACACCCCTTCTTCCCTGACAAGGTATTATTAACAACTGTCAGTCTTACAGGAGACTGATAGATTGACAATTGGCACATGCGTGTACATTTTCTGAACATTTCACAGTGTCTTTGACAGTCTGTTATCCCTGCTGGGAGGACAAAGACTCTTCAGTCTTAAAGAAAGTGTGATTATTCTGGCAGTGTGCTTTTCAGAGGCGGACAAGCATTTTTTTTGCCATCACCTCATGAGAACAAACGAGCAGAGGAAGTGTTGGGGTGTAATCAGAGAAGTGATTTACCAATTCCCGATGAGCCCAGGAAGAGGAACACAAGCGGGTGCTCTTCATCATACCAGCCATTCTCCTTCCTTCTGATGGCTGCAGGGTGAATGAGAGAGAGAGAGAGAGAGAGGGAGACAGAGAGAGAGAGAGTGAGAAGACAGAGAATGAGAGAGGGAGAGATGGACAGAGTGAGAAGATAGAGAGAGAGAGAGAGAGAGAGAGAGTGAGTGAGTGAGTGAGTGTGAGAGAATGAGAGACAGACAGAGAGAGAGAGAGAGAGAAAGACAGAGTGAGAGGAGACAAACAGTGAGGAGAGAGAGAGAGAGAGAGAGAGAGAAGACAGAGAGAGAGAGGGAGAGAGACAGACACAGAGAGACAGACAGAGTGAGAAGATAGAGTGAGAGAATGAGACAGACAGAGAGAGAGAGAGACAGTGAGTGAGAAGACAGAGTGAGACAGACACAGAGAGAGAGAGAGAGAGAGAGAGAGAGAGAGCGAGAGAGAGAGAGAGAGAGAGAGAGAGAGAGAAGACAGAGAGAGAGAGGGAGAGAGACAGACACAGAGAGACAGACAGAGTGAGAAGATAGAGTGAGAGAATGAGACAGACAGAGAGAGAGAGAGACAGTGAGTGAGAAGACAGAGTGAGACAGACACAGAGAGAGAGAGAGAGAGAGAGAGAGAGAGAGAGAGAGAAAAGGCAGATAATATCAGAAAAATCACATTTGTTGACTTTTCTACCCATTTGACTTGAGTTGACTCAACGGCGGCTGCTATCCCAGAAACTTTGCTGCAGGGTCGCTAGGGCAGGGATGAGGAACGGGTCAGATGCATTTTGGTCCAAGACCAGAACGAGACAGAAAAAAAGACGAGAAAAGCGAGTGAGCGGGCAAGACGAGAGACCTCCAGAAAGCTACCCACAATGCCTCTCCTTCCCCCCACACAGTCAGCGGGGCCATTAGCCAGCAGTAATTGCGTTAGCCTCCCTGGCGCGGCCATGGCAAAATCAGTTTAGCATGGATCGCAGCCTCTCACACACACACACACACACACACACACACACACACACACACACACACACACACACACACACACACGCTCGCTTAAAGAGGAGTGCCTACCCAACCCTGCCATCACCCCAGCAACCACACTCGCACGTACACAAAGGCAGGATGATGAGCTTCACAGCGGCCAAGTCAAGAGTGAATCTGCTGTGGTTTCGCACTCAAGAATTTAGGCGACGTGCACACGGCAGGTCTTGATGTTTCAATGTTTTTTTTTTTTTTTTGCTTTAATCAATTTTCTTGTGACTGTTCAGAGACGGCTATCAGACTGCAGTGTGAAAGTACTCCAATCCCAAAGTGAAGACAACGCACTCTATTTAACAGAGTAAATATAGATGCTACTGAAATCAACACGTAGCAATCATTTTTGATGTTGCTACGCAAGTGAAAGCCGGTTAACTCACGAGCAAGCGATGTTTCGAAAAAGACGAACATTTTACACGTCGCGGTTTGTGAAGGTGTGATTGCAATACTCTGTTCAATATCATGCGCAGATGCACACAAGCGGGAATGTGACGTGAGGGACTTGATACATTTCAGGATATCATGACACAAGACACATCTCTGGCGCCTCGCGTCTCCGACAGATCGATAGATTTTTTATTAGGTCACTCTTTAAAATATTTGATGACGACTACAGGCGCTCCCCGCTTTACGAACTTTCGTATTGCGAACAACGGTACATACGAACATTTTTGCGGGTACAGGTATGTCGAAAAATGTTCTCGGACAGAGATGCTGTCAGTTCGATTTTGTATTGCGCGCCTTTTTCCGAGTACTGTAGTACTTCTTTCCGCCGCTAATACCGACGTGAGGCGCTGTGAGAGGAGGAGGAGGAGGAGGAAACGCCTGTGCCCATGAAGAAGTTCGAGACGGAACTCTCGCCCCCTCCATCATCTCCTTAAGCCTTCGAGTACATCTTCCAAAAGTAAGTTAAACTTCATTTTATTATACTTATATAAACCTTAAACATACTTATATAAGCCTTAAACATACATTCCATACAAAATATAGCACTGAAGCAACTTACGTATGAATTCAGTCAACGAACGATCCTTCGGAACGTAACTCGTTCGTGAGCTGGGGAGCGTCTGTACTGCATTTCAGCAGACTGTAGAATTTGGATTATCACGACATGCGGTCACAATATACGATCGTGAGAAAGTGGCTTAGGTCGCATGCGGTGCACCCTGATTTTCGGCAACTTTGATGATGAGGTGCCACATCCGTGGTTGAAAATACAATCGATACTTTGACCATCTTTATGGTCGCTCGGGTGTTTCACCTTTTTTTTTTTCTTCAAAAGTAAAATTCATGGCTCAAAGAGCTCCGTTTTTGGCTGCCTCGGTAAACTAAAGTCATACTCCGTTGTCACTCTGAGCACCAGACGAGGGTGCGGTGAGCAGTGGCTCATTTGCATGAGACGGGGTTGGCACTCTGTGTGATTGGAATCATGACAAGTTTGGGGGCCGCTTGCAGCTTCGCCAGTTGCTTCTACCCGCTCTCGACTCAATACATGAGGAGCGGCTCTAACCACACCCAATGGGGCCTTTTCTTTTTGAGTGTGGAGTGTACCGCGCTGTATTTCTCCCGTGCAGCGATGGAGAGGCTACCTACACATATACTTGAGTGAAATCACATTATGAAACACTTCCTGCTCAATTACCAAGCATTCGAGCTGCTGCAGCGAAGTACCTCTGGTGGTGCTTACTTCCTGCACGAGTACTAAAGTAGAGTAGCCAAGAATAACTGCTCGTTGTCAAGAAGTGATACTTGGCAGAGGTGGAAAGATGATGATGATGATGATGGAGGCAAAGATGGAGAGATGCGGGGAGGAACACAGATAATGGGTGGAAAAGGGGAGGGAGGGGGCAGAGAGATAAAGAGGGCTGATGGGAGATAAGCAGACAGAGAACGAGGTCGAGAAACAAACGAGTATGTCAGAGCCGGCCGCGAAGATGAAACGTGACAAGCTCCCGTCCGCGTTATCAATGGCCGCGCGAATGACAGCGTAACCTTCTGTGCGCGTTTTAGCTGATTGAGAGCGACTTTGCCAGAAGGACGCATTGACATTTCTCAGAGGAGCCTGACAAGAACACAGAAAGAAAGGAGGCGCACAACAAATGAGTACTCTCTCGCTCGCTTGCGCGCGCGTGTGTATTGGGCAGGTCTGGTCGTCTCTAACATGATTATAGCGGGATGATTCTCTTCAATAACTCTTAGCCCTGAGAGCTAAACCTGGATCAATTTAACCTGCTTCCTGTGTGTTTGTGTATTTGCACTCGGTGTACGCGTGTCGCTGCAGGCCTGCTTGTGTGAGAGAAAAAGTATTTGGCCATTCACCAAAGTTTTCCTTCATCAAGAGATAAAATGATCGACGATGCATCGCTTTATCCATCGAGTAAATCATTCGGTTATCGCTACACCGGCACGTCATGATGTGTGGCTGTTGTTTATTAACTCGGCGTTGACAAATTTAACTGGAGATGCGTGATCAGACGTGTCCTCCAGAAGTTCTGGATATGGTAGATGTACCATACATACTGTGGAAATCGGGTTACAATTTCCATTGGCTTGATTGAGGAGGGTTTTATTGATTTCTTTTTTACATCTCAAATATCACAATTATGGTAACGTTGCATTTTCAAAGAGAGCGAGTCGTTTTCAACACTGGAGATTTGTCGATAATTTGTCAAAATAACACAAATGGACTGACCAAGAGGACATATATATATATATGGAAAAAAATGTGAAATTTAACAAATTGTGACATGGGGGCAATCTCTATTTCTTACTCGCGCTGTCATGATTTGATCGTGTGATGGCGAATTGGAGCCAATCATATCCTTTGTACTTTTCAGCTGATCGATATCAGGTATCGTTTCATTCACTTCTTCATTCCTAAAGTGACAAAATATTTCTGAGTGACAAATAGATCGCCAGCAGCTTAGTTTTATGTGACGCAATGTCATGTTTCAGGACAAACCGGGTCGGCACAAGAGCTGGGATTCCACAAAAATAAATCCTTGTCGTTCAGTCAAGCTGCAACCTTTTAAGACTCGTTCTACTACACCTATTTGGACACAGTAGTGTAGGAAAATCATTATTGTAACAAATAAAAATCAAGAAAATAGAGAAATTTGGATGGGTGGTGTTTTTTCTTTCTCCCTTCTTGGTGGTATTCGATCATGACTCTGTATCAGCAGACTCAGGTACTCCAAAAACGCTCTCTCCCTCTTCTTCTGCGCACTTGTGTGAGTGTGTGTGTGGTGACTTTAAAACATCTCTGGGATCAATAAACTGTTCCCTTATCAATGTGGCAACGTCTTGTATGGCTTTCAGGACAATTTGCCAGGATAACAGCGGCCATTTATCACCTTCCCAAAGAGCCATGACTCACTCGAGCTACACAAAGCAAAACCTGTGACTCCCTGTGACCTGGTCTGTGTTAATTTTATTTTATTATTATTATTTATTTATTTTTTTTTACACACTTGAGGTCATGCAGCATTGGTTAGCGACATTAATATTTCCCTCACCAGAGCAATTTTGTTGCCCGGTTGATTAAACAGCGACAGGTAGGGAGCTTTTGCTCCGACAAAGCTATTAAACTTGACCGTTTTCGGTTCCACCTTTGGGAGATAAGTTGATTAGCTTGCAAAATCTAAACTGAAACAGTTGCAGCATCATAAAAATAACACATAGCCTCACTTGCGCGCGCGCGGGCAGACACACACGGATCAATACTAGGCCTCTCTGGATGCCTGGTGTAATATCAGCTCTTTACTGTCTGCTGTGTTATTGTGCTCTAACTCATCCTCCCTTCCTCTTTGCACTAATCACCGCCTCCACTGTCAATGTTCCTATTGTCCATAAAAGCGGACGAGGTTGGTGCGGAAAAACTTCAGTGGAAACCGGAGCTCAATCAACGCCATCAAATCAAGCTTCAAACACCTTTGGAATGACCTGCAAGAGATCGGCAGCTTGGCCCTCATGGTTACCATCAACTCCCACTGACTCCAAAATTTTGTAGCGCGGTTTCCCAAAAGAGAGCAAACTGCAAGAGTGTTACTTCCTGTAGGCTGATGCAAAGATTCTATAGGTATCATGGAGGCAATGAAGCAAATGTAGGAAAAAGGCAGAAGGGGGGATGGAGAAGGAGTGGGTGTGATGGAGATGGAAGATTGAGGAGAGAAAGCCAAATGGGGGAGGATGGGGGAGTCTGTAGTTTGTCTCCTCTCTCAGTAATCGTGTTAACTGGCGGCTCCGAGCCTGGCCTCCTTCAGCTGTCTCTCTCTCACACACACACACACACACACACACACACACACAGCACCTGTGTACTGCATCTGACAGACAGCACATTCATCACAATTAACCAATTACAGCATCCACCGGTCTGTCTGAACCCGCCTCTTACTTGAGGACCGCGAGGCAGGGGAGAAAAAGAGAAAGGGAACAAAACAAAGAAAACAAAAGTGCGCCTAAGAGCAAGTGTTCGTGAAGCACTGAGCTACATGTAACGCTCGAGAACAATAATCGGCTATGAGTCTGTGACTTTTTACATGCACACACACGCACACACACACACACACACACACACACACACACACACGTCTAGTCACCTGAAGCCACAGTATTGATGGCCCCTTCCTGTCCGATGATGTGCTCCTTCAGCCTCCTCTCCAGGGGGAACCTCCTTCTCTCCTCCGCCTCCCGGCGAGCCTGCGCCTCCTGGAACTAGATGGAAAAACGTATAGAGTTGAGATTGCGTGCTTATTTCAGCATTTCGGTCTTTATTTTCATGGTTGCGTGTGTCGCTTTCCAGCCCGTAGAGTGATGGTTCCTCCTCCATGTTTTAGTGCGATTTTAAGGCCTGTGCCACACCGCGCTATTTGTGCAGTCTTCTAAGATGAAAGCAAGGCACTGCACATAACATAATAACTCTATGGTCTCGCTGGGTGATGGAACATAGATTGGGTATTGGCTACGATGGACTAAATATCAGGCTCGAAATGCGGTCTTAGTGTGTCCTTGGTGTGCGTCCACCGCAGATGTCAAGGCGATGACGAGCCCAATTGTGGAGTTGGTGTGGTGAAAATGAACGGCAACATAGAAATGCTCATGCTTGTGGCGAGACAAAAGGGACCAATTTGGGATGGATTGTTACAGTGATGGAGATTCATCTCGATATTAAGACAAGTTTATATACAGCCGTAGCGCCAGAGCAAAACACCATAAACATTTTAGATCAGGTCACTAATTCATAAATAACTGACTCACGTGGAGAGAAAATATAAAACTGACCAAATTGGACATCGGTGGCTTCTGCACAACAGTGACAATGGATCACATTTCAACTCTTGGACCAGGTTTTAACCCCAGTTAACCTCTATCAGCTCTCACATCCCCGGTTCTCCATAGCAGCTGCCATTCATGTAAGGACCTCCTGATGAGTGTTTGTGTGTGTCCGTGTGATGCACGTCAATAAAACAGATTAACTGAGCAGGAAACAGACATTTGTACATATTCAAAGCAACGTCGTTCTAATTGCCTACACATTCTGCCGAGCTGCACTAAATAACACGTGTATGCGTGTGTGTATACCTTGCCCTCCCACTCCTCCAGAAGTGTGCTCACTTCTCCTTCTTTGGCATAGGCTCGTGCCGTGTGTCCCAAACCATTGGTCTGAAGAGGATTCGCACCTGTATGTGAGCACACATGGAATGCAGGTTGTCAATTTAAAGAAAAGCATCCGCTTTCAGCCACCACCTCAGCAGCAGGTTCAGAATGTCGATGAAAAAGTCAACTAAGGGGTCACACAGGCTCAGGGGTCACAGAGGCTAACTGCAGTGAAGCAGGCGGACCATGCAATGACCCAATGGGGGGGGGGGGGTTCATATCTGCAACGTGTGCCGATGACTAACACCGTCTCCTACATCACAGCAAAGGCTGTGAATACTTTTCTTCAATTTCTGAGTATTTTTATTGTTTTGGTTACCGGTACATTTTTTTTTGTTTGTCGTTACTTTTGGTACATTTTCAATCTGCTTTTAAAACCTTTGTTCATGTTGTCATTTTGGGGTGCTTTGTGTGAGGCTGTAACAAAATGTGGAAAAAGTTATTATTGTGAATACTTTCCAGATGCACTGCATGTGAAAAATATCTTAAATGTACGACCATGTGAACCAATTAAAAAAAAAAAAAAAGTTCAGTTCGAGTTCAACAGGTTCTTTACCACAATGTGGTTACCTTAAGTAGATTCTGGAAAGCTGGTTAAATGTGCAACTTTAAAGGCTTTATGAGAGCATTATTATTTTTAAATGTTTTGGGAGTGGGAGGGGGAATAATATTTTCACGACAAAAAGTATTTAACGACAAATGGACACGGGACATCGCGAGGCATCAGATGAGTAAGCAACACTCAAACATTCTCAGTGTGTGCGATCAATACAGATGGGAGCGTGATCCTGCTTTGTCCGAGCAGCCACCGCGGAGACTAATAATGACATCGATAAACCCCTAAAAATTGTGACCTGCTCATGAGGATATTGATTCTAACAATAATATACCGGCACGCCCCACTGAAAAACATGAGGGAGGAAAGCAATAAGGTGGGTGCGCAGGCACACCAAAAGGCACACATGCGTGCGCACGTGCACGCAACATAATAAATAGCATCATTTAGGGCTTTAATATCAGGCCAACCCTCTGGGCCATAGCACTTTATAACTGGATCAACACTAACGACACACACACAACCACACCACGGCTCACCCCCCCCCCCCACACACCACAACACGTTCATTAGGAGTGCTTTAGTTATGCCTATTAGGGGTGCCCTCCCCTCTCCTATTTCCTCCGCCTTCTCTTTCACAGCAGCTGGCCAGAGAGAGCTCCTGCTGGTCTTTGTGTGTGCATGTGTGTGTCCGTCCTTGTTTCTGCATTGTGTGCATCTCTGAGCATGTGTGCCCGTTCTGGCCCACCACCACATATACAGAGATGTCCACAACGGAGTGCCCCCCTGGCCGGAGGGCTGATGTGGGGCCTAGGGGAAAAAAACTCTGCAGGTAGGGAGAGGGACTTGTGGTGTTCGGAGGGACCCGAGGGTGAAGCCAGGAGACTGTGATGGATGGAGATGTGAGTGTAGGGCTAACTAAGGCCAAAAGAGCAAACCCAAGGCAACTACGGTAGGATGGTCTCCACATTAACACAGGGGAAATAACAATGTATGGGACAAAGTGTCCATACATGGCACACACATCAAAATGTCCTGAAGCTGTGGCTTCATAAGTTGTTGTTTTTTTTTGTGTGTGTGGGTGTGTGTGTGTGTGTGGGTGTGTGTGTGTGTGTGGGTGTGTGTGTGTGTGTGAGAGATGGTGTGATATACTGTAAAGATGGAAATGATAAAAGTCTACAAACATGTACAGTATATCATGTATTCAGAAACAAATCTCTGAATTCACTTAACAAGGTCTTTTAAAAACTCAAACTGGAAAGTGCGGCGTTTGTGACCGCAACGATGTCCAGATGGTTATTGGTCATGATAGTGGCGCCAACCAAGCAATGATGGGGCCCAACGGGAAACAGTAAAACTCAGCCTTAATCCAATTGTGGTCCAAAACAAATGTCTCGGCTTTTGTGGAAGTTCTTACCTTTTTTTAATTCAAAAATGCATCTATGGGTATGCATCTGATCGAGTTACACAGGGTGATTTGTTTAAGTGTGCTCACAGGAGCAAAGGGGTGAGATGGGACAGGCGGCTTGGAACTCACCATCCATCATGAATATAAACAAGACATTAATACTTGCTGTATGGCGTAGGGATTGTATAGCGATGTCATTTGACAAAAAAAAGTGTTAAAGTCAGTAAAAGGCAAACGGTATCAACCGCAAATGCCGACGAGAATAAATAAATGCTCATGAATACACACGCGTTTAAATCAATGAAAAAGCAGGTTGGATGCACAAAGACATTTTACTCCTGCACACACAAAAGACACACTTCCTGTGAGTGTGGCGTTACCCCAAGGGCATGTTCTGTGCGGAGGTCACAGTTCAACTAGGCCTGGCTTGTTTAAGAGCTGCTCGCCTGGAAACTGAGGGGGAGATTCTGCCTCCAGGGTCTTCGAATGTACGTGTGTGTGTGTCAACGACAGGTGCGAGTGTAGCGGGGGTGAGAAAAGACACAGTATGAGCAAGTGATCAATTTCAAATGCGCTTTGTAATACTCTGGAATCACTCACACACACACACACACACACACACACACACACACACGAGCCAATTTACGGTTACTTCCACAACTTTCTGATTGACAGTTGACAGCGTGACATACCGAATTCGAGCAGCGTGCGGACACTGCACAGGTCATCAGCTAGTGTGGCGTAGTGAAGTGCTGAACAGCCACGGAAACCGGCCCGGCTGCTGAGTCTGGTGCTGAACTCATCCTCTCTGGACACCAGCACTACAGGAAAGGGACGAGAGTTGAACGTTACCACACTGAAAAAAAAATGATGTGTTGAATTTACACAATTGTATTGTGTTAAGATGTTACACACAATAGACTCATCTGGATTTAGCTTTATAGATTATTTAAAAAAAAATGTATCTGGATCCGGATGATTTTATTTAATGAAAGCACTTGGCGAAGTAAAATTGAGTACATTCTATATACTATTTTTACAGTGCAGGAAATGTTTGAATTTGAGAGACTTTCACAAGCAAGTTCTGAGGTCAAGAATGGCAGAAACTGATACATGATTACAAATAAAGGAAGACAGTAGCAGACTTCGACAGCTGCAGCCTTTCAATCTTTAATAACTCTCTCCAACTTGAAAAGTCATCGCAGATAAATCTCCACAGGGTGTGGTAATGACAACAGCATTGGAAAGTGCAAAAGTCACTTTCCCATTTCTTGCTTTGGAACAGTTGTCCAAAATGATCCCAAGAAGGAGAGTTGTGTTTTGCTGTGCTCCTCTCTACCAACAGATACATATTGTTTTCTCCTTCCTTCTATTTTCCATAAGAGCACTCATCTTTGCCACTCCATCATCCTGCTTTATTTTTTCCACCTCCTTCCTCTCCATCTTGGCATCCATCAATTCCTTTCATCACTTGCACCCCCCACCCCGGCACCCACACCCCTCCATCCCAATAACTTTGTCTCATCCATTTCCTGGCATCCTCGCCCTCAACGTTTCACCCAACTCCCATCTCCCTCCCTCTATCACTGCATCTTCTCCTTCATCTTTAACTTTGCTCTGTCCATTGCTGCTCCCCACTGTCTTCCTTTCCTACTCCTGTCCTTCATCAGTCTTCCACTTCCTGCATCCCTCTCAACAACAGCTCCTCTCTGCAGTGTCAGTGTGTATGTGGTGTGTGCAAGAGCGAGAAAGGGAGAGGAAAAAAAAGAGAGAGAGAGAGAGAGAGAGAGAGAGAGAGAGAGAGAGAGAGAGAGAGAGAGAGAGGGGCAGGGCAGGATAATCATAGCTAACCCAATAAAGCGTCGCACAGGCCCCCCTAGCCCATCCATCAGTGTGCATCTGGGAAACGCTTCCCCACGCTGTGCTGGCCCCGCGTGGACTCAAACCTGACAGCCATATAAATGTCTGCAATATACATATCCCATATAAATATGTCTGCAGAAATCCAACACAGGTTGGGGAGGGGACTAAGCGCCCGTCAGTGCCACCCTGCCTGTGTATGTGTGACTGTATGTGCAGCTCGGGAGGAAAACAAATAATACGTGCATTACTTAGTGGAGAACATATGCAATGAATAATACGCCGGAAATAAAATGTGCATATATGCTAATCTTTATGCAAACCCTAATGGTGCATACTTATTATTTGTACACTTGCGAGTCATATATATGTAATATCACAGCCATAGATAACAAATGCACACGTTTTTTTTTGGTGGTTTTTTTTACCTTCCAGTGAGTGGATGCCTCTCTCCCTTGAGGTGTCATAAACATTGTTGAAGTGATCTCCAGCATTTGGGTCAGCACCGGCTTCAAGCAGAACCTTCACCACCCTGGGAAACAGCAAAAAGTAAGAAATAAAAAAAAAAAGTCACTGCTAAGAAATTATGATGTTTATAAAAAGACTGTCATTGAAATATCTGAAATGGCCATGACTAAGTATTTAAACGAGTTTGAGAGAGAGACTTTGGCCCAAATCTGGCGGAATTTTGAGATAAACCGTGACCCTATGGCCACAAAGTGGAAGTCCAGTGTGTTATAGACTTGGTTTAATCGACTCAAAATCCACCTCTATGTAGAGATGAGTTCTTATAGTGCATTACAAGCAACGCTATGCATGATTTTATTCTTTCAATATTATGCGGAGAAGAGAACATACTTGCCAAGCATTGCTACTGATGTAAAAAAACAAACAAACAAACAAAAAAAAACATTACTGACAATTGCATTCACTTTACTACAGTGGGGAGAACAAGTATTTGATACGCTGCTCATTTTTGAAGTTTTATCTCTACCTGCTTTGTAAGTATTTACTGTATTTTCATCATTTCAGTGATGCTAATTTCTTTTAACATTGTCCCTTTAAAGAATAGCTCTTATTTCTGATCAGTGTATCATAGATGTTTGGATATTTCAAAGAAATACTGCATCACCTGTGAGGATTATTGAAACCGGTTTCACACCCCGGTTGATGAGCACTGAGATGATGGTGCTAATTCTCCCATGGCATTCAGTTCGATATACTAATAAAAACTCACTGCATATGAACCACAAAACGCAAACACAATTGTTGTGATTTAAGATACCATAATATTTGAAAAAAAAAATTGCATTAAAAAAAATCTCTTCTATATGTGGTCTGATGAGTTTTCATAATCCCACCCATGTTGTGCAAATGATGCGGATCGAGCGAGTGGACCATGCCCATGCATATGGAAAAAAGGCCTGCAACACTCATTCAAGGCAGACATAAAGACAAGAACGTTGGCCTTGACTCTTTGCTTGGTTCACCTCTTGTCTGTTTCGTTATGGTGGATACAGCCCAGTGACCACTAGACACAAGTCTGCTAGTCTGCCTCGTACATATGTACATAGGAGTATGTAGTAGGGGGGCAAAGGGTCAGCCCAGTTTCCGGCAACGTATGGGGAGCGGATATGCCTTGTCCTTCATTGGTGCGTACCGGCTTTTAGATCAAACACACACTACCTTGGCAACACCATTCACTGTGACGTAACGAACATTCCAGGTACGGTCGCTCGGTCTACACCCGCACGTGATGGTGGCATTGACTTTGAGACACAGCCATGACTACGCACAAATACAACCCACAAATAGACGGTCGGCCATTCTAAAGAGAAAGAGGGCGATCAACCTTGCCAGAACGCTGCTGGCCATCATTAAACCTACGAGTGTCTAATGTAGCCTGAGAGGCCTTAATGGATCGTTTTCAGCTAAATGGTTACAGCGAGAGGCCAGAAACGGCTTAAATTGAGCAAAGTGATCATTCACTGCAAAGGCAAGGTGGACCGCAATGTAATGGGCTGATAGCTGTGCAACAGAAGAGGGCTGTATAGCTCTGACAAGAAAGAGGATTCGTGCCACTCACTATTTGAAGATGTGAGCTGCAACAATTGATTCACCTGTAAGAAGATAAATCCGTATCCAAAGCATAGATATTTGCTTAAGCAATAAAAAGTACAATTGGGAAGCAATTTACGAGAATCTAGGATAGATTCTAAGCACAGCGGTGCCTTGACGTAAATTTAATTCATTCCGTGATTCAAGTTCATAGCTCATTTCATTATCAATGTTCCCAATTGAAATGAATTTGCGTGTCTGTGTTTTTCGGTTTCGTTCAGGTTAGGGGCCGATCCGGCTGTTGCTGCTCATTGTAGCGTGCGTGCATATGCGCACGTGTGCATGGTTGGACGCCCGCGTACATGCATGCGTGCATGCTTGCACGTGCGCGATCGGGTCGATCGCGGGCGGTTGGTCGCTTCAAAAGTCAGTTTCGCTCAAAAAAGTTTGCTGGCAAAATGAAAGTTTTTTTTTTGGTTTTTTGCGGATACCGTATTATCCCATTTTGCTTCTGGACAAATCAATCAGGTTGCCATCCTACCACCGATTGTGTTCAACCTTCGAGGTTCCATTGTGAACCAGTTTCAACATGCTTGCTTCCAAAGTGAACCATCCTCGTGGTACTTTGAACATGTGTGGGAGAGAGCAAAAAGACTGAGAACCGGCTGGCTACGTCTTTGTGTCTGACCTTGCTTAGGAGGTCTAAAGGACGATCGGGGGTCCCCTTTTGTTACTGTATCCCTGTGACCGGGCCGGCAAGGAGGGGCCGTGACCCACGTAGGGCTCCGCTTTCACCCTTGCAAGCACTTCTACAAACACGCAGACGATGCAGCCACAGAGACAGCAACTTATGAGGGCTGGTCACACGAGGCTAGGCAGGCCTGTGCAAAGAAATGAGGTGGCGTGAAAAGGTTTAATAGCATCAGGAAGGTAAACAGGCAAGGATAAAGAATGGAAAGCTGTGGAGGAGGAAAAGGAGGAGCAACGGATGAAAGGATCGACGTGCAGCTAAAAAGATGAAAGGGGGTGGGGGGAGATTTCATTATCAGAAGGATGCTGCCAAACCTAACGAGCTTTTGAACAGAGTTTGTGTAGTTTTACTAATTAACTGCTGATCAAGTGACTAACTTTATTTGGGAGAAGTTCCAGCACTACTTTGAGGCCAAACCAAAAGAGATGTTGAGGTTAATTAGGTTGAACAAGGAATTGTTCCAAATTGCTGACACCCAGTTACCATATTAACAGTTCAATGACAAGACAACACAGAAGATTAAGAAAGGAGCCTCTGTGGCCGAAAATGGTACACAAAGCCACAATTACGTAGTTCTCAACTCGAAAAGCAATGACCATTTCTTTCATTTTGCTGCATACCTGATATTCTTGACCGACACACACATACACTGACAAAACCACAACATGATGACCTTGGCTGTATTAAGTACTCTGCATTCAAGGTACATTTGAACCGACCGTATTTTCCACACTAAAAGGCGCACTGGATTATGAGGCGCACTTTCAAAGAATGGCCTATTTTGTAATTTTTTTTCATACATTGAGCGCACCGCATTATATGACGCAATCTACAATGCATCCACTAGATGGAGCTACGCTCAAGGAAACACCAACAGAACGATCAGATGTCAGTAAAATGTATTTAATTAATAAAGCAGCGACACAGTTCACCAACAGCAAAAAAACAAAAGTTATAACATTGACTCGTTAACGTTGAACTCTCTTGATTGGTTTATGTTTAATGGTTTCATGATTTAAGTAATTTGTTTCAGCTCTGGTTGTTGTCGGGTTTTTTTTTTTAATGCTCCATAAATAAAGTTGAAAGAGGGGTCTAATATTTTGATTGCTTATCTTGGTTTGAATCAAAAAACTGGGTTGGATTTTAAAGATACAAATGCAGATTTAAGTAATTTGTTTCAACTCTGGTTGTTGTTTTTTTTTTTTTTTTTTTTTTTAATGCTCCATAAGTAAAGTTGAAAGAGGGGTCTAATAATTTGATTGCTTATCTTGGTTTCAGCCAAAAAACTGGGTTGGATTTTAAAGATACAAATGCATCAAATTGAACCGAATAAAATCATTCCACTTTAAAATCAGACCGTCCTTGAATCGTATTGCACCCCTGGGTATCGAGACTTTTATCGGAGAGACGCACACCCCAAATGACATTATCATCTTGGCCAAGGCAGAGTATTTACTGGAACATCATTATATTGTGCAAGCAGTCAAAATTTTGTGGCTGGCTGGTGAACACGCTGCTGCTGGAGTTGGTATCCTCTAACTTTGGGCTCCTTCGGTGCCAAACAAGCGACTGGGGGTCTTTGTTTTCCCTGCCCTGAAGGGAAGACAGGAAGCAGACATTTCCTTCTCACCCGCAACATAATAGACACCGGAGTCGAACTGACCATCCATGTCTCTGACCACCTGGCCCAGACGCTGGACCTCACTTGACCCTGCCTCACCTGCTGCACGCATGAGGTCAACTAGGTGCCAGGAGGAGACACTCATAAGTTGTGAACAAAAGTGGCCTGATTTAAAAATATTGAGTTATAGAGTTTTGCCACGTGAAGACCAATGACCTCCTATTTGCCTTCTGTTACTCGGCAGTCATACACAATACTGAGGAGTGCGCATGCACAACCTGCCAAAACTGTGACCTTTCAACTTGAGGAGACCTATACTTAACCAGGCACTAAGCGATCACTGGTGCGTCTGGCGAAAGTTATTTCAAGCATCAATTGGAAATGACACAAAGTATGGATTTGTTTTATTGTAAGTAGGTACATCCACTTGTTGGCTCCCATGGCAAAGTCTCTGGACTCAGACTTCATTTACTCCACCTCACTATTTTGTGAATTTCCTTTGGGATCTTTTGCATACTTTATAGTACAGTGAAACTCCTCTACAAAAAAAAAAATCATGTTTGCAACAAGACATTTTTCACAACAGGGGGTTTCACTGGAGCAAATTTGATCTCAGATGTAACACACACACACACACACGCACACACACACACACACACACACACACACACACAATTCTGGAATGTGGGCAGAAGCCAGCGTATTCACCTTTTACATTTTCGATTTGGAAAGGGCTAAAAGCTACATACCTCAAGATTATGACAAGAGCTTAAACAAACAAAACAATATCACATGATGTCGCTCCAAATAAATAATTATGATTTGATAGGCACCGTCTCTGGTTATGATCCAGAGTCATCACTTTCCCTCTCTCGAGAACAGAACTCTTGGCTCGCTTGTTTCATCCTCCCACTGTTCGCTCCCTCCATCGAGCCACTCAGCAGACAGCTCGGGACGATCAACAGGCGTTACACCCGGCTAAGCGCTCATTGTGCACGTGAATACGGCGAAGGAACCATGGAGGTCGAGAAATAGAGATCGAGATGGCTATTGTGTGTTTAAGAGTGCAAACAGTGGGCCGGTCCCTGTGCCTCCCTGATTTAGCCTCACATCAAAGTTAAGTCAAGAAGTCATGCCCACCCACCGAATGTCTGACCTTTCATTCTCACACACACACACACACACACACACACACACACACACACACACACACACACACACACACACACACACACTTTTCTGTTTGTTGCTTTACTCGCATCTCAACACCCTAAAGCAGATAAGTGTGAATTCCTAGTTTCTGATACACAACTAATGGGTCTGAAGAATTGACATTTCTGTCCAACGTTAATTCAGTTTAGGACTTCTCGTCCAGGCAAATACAAACACGATGTGAAGGAGGGCTAGAATCATTTTGTCGCTAGTCCATTTTGACACCTGCTACAGGCAAGACCATGGTCATGAGTAATGTTTCCTGGCTTTTCACTTAACTGCTGCAAATAAAGTTGAGTGTGTGACTGAGTAATAGGCAGTTGGCCTATAAGATATTGTGTAAAAACTCTTCATGGCTTTGCGTGCATTAACGTGCACGCTCACGCTGACTGAGACTTGTAGTACGTGTGCGCCATGAGCACAACAGATGCATGAGGGATGTGCGGCAAGCAAAGCTCTGTCTTCCCTGCAGCAGTGACGGCTCACTGGGGGGTTGGAGGACGGGATTAAAAACAGACGAGTGTCATCTCTTGGCTGAGTTATAGCACTCATAACGCACACGGTGACACACATCCACCCCGAGTACGGACATAAACATCGAATTTGTGACCAAAAAAAAACAGTTGACACACCGCATCATTAACATGTCACACAAACTAGCCATCACTCATCACGCGCACCGCTTACATGCTCTAACATGAAAGTAATACGATGCAATTGTCACTATGAAAATCATGTGTATGCAAAAAATAAGTCCCGATGAATATTTAAACACAGTAATAGGAAATGGAGAAAAGCGATAATCTAACAAAGAGACAAATATACAGTACAATAAGGGAACTGTGCAGCACCATTTGTTACTCCGCTGCATATACGCTCATCTCATGTTATGCTCACATTTGAATTGCACATTATGTTTCTCACAAGCAGGTGGGGTTTTCTGAACACAAAATAAAAAATGACCACAGACTCTTGATGGAGGGGCGGGGGGTGTGGGGGGGGGGGGGTGCTGAAATTGGATTTGGCCTGGTCTTAACCTCGGCCCTTCTCTGTGTTGTGTGTGTTCTGGGGGCCAGCAGGCTAATTTAATTTGTAGGACCAAGAGACGGGGGACCGGGTAAAGACCTTCTGTTACTCTCAAAGTTGCACTTCTGAAGACCTGCTGTAACAACGCAAGCAGGGACATGACACACACAATAAGTCAAGCAGACAGCTGGATGATTCGGAGATGGGGCACCAAGACACGAACGGCATAATTTTCCCTGGACCACTTTCTGAAGCTTTCTTTGTTTCACGACCTCTTACGTTTGACTTGAATTTATGAGACTCTGTTTTCCACAATTAAAAAAGATATATATTGAAAATAGGTATTGACATTGAACTTACATGCTGTAGCCACAAACCAACCTGTGAATGAATACATGCTCACTCCTAAATTATTCTTGGTATCATAAATGAGGGAGGGGAACAGTTTTTTTAATTTAGCCCAGGTTCAGTGTGGGAGAGAAAAATATTTGAGCATAAACTACGTGATAGAACAACAAAACTGCATTTGACACAGACAATGCTGCACAGACATGAATCTCAAACGTTTGATGTCTCTGAGGTCAATAAATTTCAGATTTTTTTTTTTTCTGAGGGGGGCACAGGGGTTAAAAAGTTGGCCTTTTTGTCTTCCAAAAGCTGATTCCCAAAGAATCGACCTTGAATAAGTGGAAGAAAATGGATGGCTGGGAAAACAATTTTGACATGCGACATTTGGATCCACCATCACCCTATTTGGGGGTCCAAATGTTGATCTGTCATTCAGTCACGTACATCAGCTCTGATCATTTCCTGTCATTTTTGTGGCTGGCAATGCTATTGAGTCAAATATACAAACACACACCTGTGCTGACGGTTAATGGCAGCCACCATAAGGGAGGTCCAACCAAGACGGTGTCGATGATTTGGGTCCACCCCTTCCTGCAACAGTCTGGTGGGAGATGAACCAGAAAGATGAGTTAACAATGCTTTTTTTTTTTTAATCTTATTTTGACAAAACTTACATACACTGCAGTCAGTGTGTGCAGTGGACCAGCACATTCTGTCTCTATCTCCAACCCCACAACCAAAAAGTGTGTGCCACCCAGGTGTGTGTTAACTTCTGTGCCTGAGGGTCTGCCATCAAATACTTTACGATGCCGTACTAACTGAGGGAGAACGCGCGTGCGTGTGTATCCATCTGTTGTCTCTAACGCCTGTACAGGCAGACAGTGTTTGTTTACAGTAAACATGAATGGCCTCTGTCTAATCTGCTTCCCACCCTGGCAGTACTTGTGCAGGAACAAATGAGTGACTATTATGTTCTGCTTTGCGGTGGAAGGCTATCACCCTACATCACACCGCCTTGATTTGTTTTTCTCAGGACGTTATGCTTGAAAAGTTTAGAAATCAAAACCTTCACCACAGCACTATAGGTCTTCAAAACTATATCAGCACCACAGCGTTTTCTTCCATTTGTACTTCCTATAGGTGTAAATGGCTGTGTCTTTAGTCCATATAGCAGTCGTCTGAGCAGACACGCCCTGGCCCCTGACATTCTTCGACAAACCACAAAGCACTTAACACATCTGTCTGCTTGCACTCTCACCTAAACCATCTGTCACATGTGCACAGGTAACCCAAGCTTGCAAATAGACATGCTTGGATAAACACACAGACAACACTGCGACTTTAAGTGCTGAATTTTGCCAGTGTATCAACACAACATAATATGTATTGTACTCCTATTTGGCCATTTAGAAGTGATCTCACAAATATTCCATTTTCTTGACAAGGCATTTTTTTGCGACACATTATAATGTAAACTTTACATTGCTAAAAATGTGTGATATAATTATACCAGCCTGACAGATGGGCACAATAACGCTCGAGTCCTGTTCATTTTGGCTGGCTAACTGTGAGAGTGCAAGACACAACAGGAGGAAAAGTTACAGTGCGGTAGATCAATGGAAAATTATAGTAATAACATTTGAGGCAGCTAATAAGCTTTCATTTAAGGCGCTCTGTTAGTTATAATAGTACCTCATGCAATTGCCAGTGGGCTCAAGCAAATGTCTTCAATAGTTTCACACAATTGTTGTGACATGCAATTTATGAATATATTCAAATTGGACGTACACTGTATGTGCAAAATAAATACACAATACCTGCATTAGGCTTGGCCAATTTTTGTATAACTTTATGGACATTATACAAGTTCTTCCAAATAAGCATTTATTTTCTATATTAGCGATTTACGCATTAGACACATTTTTACAAATGGCAAGATTGACTTCACTAGGTTTTATTTTGCAGTAAATAAACTGAGTAAGGCGGCCCGGTGGGCCAGTGGTTAGCATGTCGACCTCGCAGTGCTGAGGTACCGGGTTCAATTCCAGCTCCGGGCTCCCTGTGTTGAGTTTGCGTGGGTTTTCTCCGGGTACTCTGGTTTCCTCCCACATTCCAAAAGCATGCATGGCAGGCTAATTGAACACTCTAAATTGTCCCTAGGTGCGAGTGTGAGTGTGGATGGTGGTTCGTCTCTGTGTGCCCTGCGATTGGCTGGCAACTAGTTCAGGGTGTCATCCGCCTCCTACCCGAAGACGGCTGGGATAGGCTCCAGAATCCCCCGCGACCCTTGTGAGGATAAGCGCATCAGAAAATGGATGGATGGATGGATAAAGTGAGTAAATTTCAGTGTTAGCTCTTGAATATGCATATAGTGCTGAAGAACTATAGCACAATTACTTCACGAGCAGCAATCATTATCTGTATGACTGAAAATAAATATGGTCATGAAAAGTGGCTCAAGGAGACCCCCCAAAATGTAAAAACCCACTGATGTACGCCAACATCTGCAACCCTTTCCTGCCATCTGCTGGTTTACAGGTGGGACTGCATCAACATATGACATCACGCTTTCATAACCATGTGACCGAGCCGGCAGTCTTTATATTTATTTGTATTTATTTGAAAGGAACAATGCATTCTGATGAACACTGGTACAATATCTGTGTAAATGTGCTTAAGTTAGCATACAGTTAACTTGACAGGTAGCATGAAACAGACAAGACACATTTAGTCAAAAGTTGAAAATGCCTAGTTTCAAATAGGAAAGTGCTTGGAATATTGTTGAAGTGCTTCAGTTTTTCATAATTGTTGAGATATAAGAAAATGAGGATTACATTTTTCAAGAAAGTCTGAATACTCTGTGCTACTTCTCATAGGTCAGTCTTTGTACTATGACGAACTCTGGTTTCAGGAGATTACTTGGCACAAAACATAAAATGAGTATGGTGTGCTGTATTGGTCATCTGGAGTGCACCACAGCTCACACTTATCAAAATCTTCCTCATGTGTGGGCCCCTCGCATTTCAAAAATATGTTAAGATGTAAAATTTGTGTGCATGTGCGGTCAACAAGTTCATTACCTGGCCACATCTTGGGGGCTATTGGTCCTTGCTGCCTCCAAAAGGGCATCACCTTGTGAAGTGAAATATGAAGAACATACAAAAATGCTGAGATTAGCAATGTGGGAGTTTGACAAAAATACTACCGTACATAAAGCTGGTTGAATATCCATTCCAAACTGTAAACATCAGCAAATGTTTCTTCTGTACATCTTATGGTTGGATAATGTGGCCTAAAAAATCTTATTTTGGGGAATTAAAGCCATGGTAGTTCCGGTAGTCAGAAAAGCTGATTTGTACTGAAACATTGACAAAAATTTGTTGCCTTTGGGGTTGTGTCTGGCACACACACCAAAAGTTATTTTTCAACTTCCTTCGAAGAAATCTACATGGTTCCAGGGGAACCTGTGAACGAGGATGATGAATCGACTGGATGTCATAAAAAGCCGACTAGAGGTGGAGTTGCCACTTCTAAACGGACACACATGGAAACAAATTTCCATCATGTGGCTTGTGGAAAGCATTTTCTCACATCTTTCTGCCTTGGTCAAATGACAAAGAAGAGATTGCTTGATTTGCTTGTGGTGCCATCGGCGATCGCTCCTCTCTTGCCACCCCGTAGTATGTGTGCCATCACGTTGCTACAAAATGAGTTGTACACATTTATTGTTTAATCAGGCCACATCTTAAGTCTGAGTTACCTTTGTCATCACTGTCTTTCTTCAGGCAGAAGGCCACGGCAGCAGCGGATAGGAGGCCAGCCGAGGCCACTTTCAAGGGGCTGCCGCCTGCACCGGTATCCCCATCCTCACCTCCAGCTCCCTGACCACCATCCTCCCAGTACATGTTGTTGTTGCGCCCTCTGCTGGCCAGCGCGGCCCAAGAGCTGCGGCGGTTCTCCAGACTTGACAGCCATCTAGGGGCGAGGTGGTGGTACTGCGCCAACTGGTGAACGCTGTCAGCGGTGTCATCAGCCAAAATCCCTCGTCTTGACACCCGGGAGGTGGACACTATGGGGTTCCGGTTGTTATCCGCCGGTGGCTCTCTTATTATGGTCTGACAGGCATGGGTGGCTGAACTAGTCTGGAGAACGCGCCTGCACGGTGACAGGCTACGCGACCTTCGTGCAAACAACCTAGTGGGAATAGACGATAACATGGCGAATAACTCACCCGCAAAAGGATCTGCGAATAAAATTGGCGTGTGCCAGTAGCAACGAGTAAATCACGAGATGGCGATGACGTGTAGGTCCAACGGTGACGCCGGAGTGCCTTTTTTTGTGTTGCTATTTACAATAGCCACACGCATTCAAACGTTTCCCTCATCCTAGCATGGACGGTGCTCGAATGCGCGGTGCAGTCTGGGAAATGCAGTCTAGTTGAACGTTTTGCTTGGCGTTCCCACGTTGCCTCGCACGCAAGTCAGGCAAGTGTACCTTTACTGTACTACACGATCAGCGACTGCGTGTGGCACCAAAAATCCAATCTCTCTCTCTTTCTCTCTCTGTATGTGTGCGTGCGTGCGTGTGTGTGTGTGTGTGTGCGTGTGTGCGTGTGTATCTATTCCTTACATTTCATATGTATTATGTCTGTGCACTTGATGCAATTTACTATATTATATACTATACATAATAATATAAATTTAAACAATATTATTATTTTGGGTTTATGTGACTGTTTTGTTGTGTGCTTGTCAGTGTGACCTGCTGCAAACCAAGTCGCCCTTCAGGGGAACAATTCAATAAAGTGAAGTGATTGCAAATGTCTAGATCTTTGTATACAAAACAAGTGATACTATTTAAAAAAAAATCTTCAATCTTGAGAGTATGCCCAGTCTTTTGAGAAACGTATTTCTCTTAACTCATTCAGTACCAGCCATTTTCACACCCGTTTAAAAAAAAAGTCATTTAAAACTCATTCAGTGCCAGCCATTTTCAGACCCGTATAAAAAAATGACTTTCAGTCTTGGAAAAAAAAGCTAGGAAAAAAGAAAACCTAAGTACAGTACATGGGATTGGATGTGTGAAGTCTGAAGACATATAAATATGTCTTTGAGAGTGAATGAGTTAATTTCCCAGCAACTGACACTCAAGGGGCAATCACAGAAAAGAAGAGTTACACTGTCTCGATTAACAGTGCAAAATGTGCATGTATCATCAAGCAAATCTTGAGATGGCTCGCCATGTTGTTGACAGAAAACGCCCGCGTGCAACGTCATTGGTGAGCGAGTCAATTAATGGAATGGGGGGGGGGGGGCCTCAGGGAGAGCTGCGCGCTTTACGAGGTGCTTTAAATGCATCACTCGGAGGCGTTCCCATTGAAGTCTTCGCTGCGTCGCCTGTCTGACGTCGATCAAGCCAATCCACTGTCCACCCTCCCACTCCTTTCGTTGACACCGCATCTTCCCAACGAGTACCGACTGGAGGGATGGAGAACTGCTACAAACTAGCACAGGACCATTGAAGAGCAGCGGAAGTGAAAAAGAAAGCCACAGAGTAGGTGAGTGTCAAGCGGAAACGTAACCATATGGGGGGTTTTCAGAGCGGCTGCTTCTAAAGACAGATACAGATACCCGAGCTAAACTTATCCAGCAACGTCTTCGATTGAACCGTTTGAGTGGTTTTGTCGACGCAGAGCTCTGTCACCTGTACCCGGCGGTTTCGTCGTCGTCCACACCTCTATTTGACTAGTTCATTGTACCTCCCTCAATGAGCATGCGCACACATCACCAGACCTCGCTGCAGGTTTCTCGCTAAATTGAATTAAGCTGTTAACTTGTTCAAACACAAGAGGAGGTAGACTCCCCAGCAACAGTCTATCTTACTCGAAGCCCTGCTTTTTTTCCCGGTATAGAGACATGTCTGGACCGAGCGTCACCATCCCGGACGACCGGGCGTTCGCCAGTTTCAAGTCGGAGTGTCTGAGTGAGGAAGGTTGGAGTGTGACCTACAACAAAGGGGGAATCGCTGTGTGGAGCCAGCTGCTGGAGGAGGGCAAATCTGTCCACAAAATTAAGGCGAGTACCTCAGACATACAAGAATAACGTGTACAAAATGCAATTATACTGCCAAGCATCATATGACACACGACTACAAA
This sequence comes from Hippocampus comes, assembly GCF_001891065.2. NCBI lineage: Eukaryota > Metazoa > Chordata > Actinopteri > Syngnathiformes > Syngnathidae > Hippocampus > Hippocampus comes. Next base: position 1,982,086 of record NW_017805820.1, read on the forward strand.
CGTTCAGACGCCCCAACGCTTTTGGTGGAATATATCATTTTGCTCAGTGATGTTATGTAATTTACTACACTTTTTAGCTCACGGTTCTGTGAACATGCCCAGCTACACTCCCTGGCTTCACTCATTTATTTATGAATGACTCCCAACTATGTGCATGTGATACATTTACCTATTCGACCGTGAAGAGAAGTGAGCAGAGGATCAGATGGATTTTATTTATTTATTTATTTTACTCTCCCAATCCCAAGAGCCACATCAACTCTCAAGGCCATAGCAGGATACCAGTTTTCATTTCTCATCACACACTGTATCAGGGGCGTCAAAAAGGTTTTGTGAACAAATCCAGCACGTGAGGACATTTCGCAAGCAACTCACAACAGTGTTCATTTTCTACGGCGACAAGTTCAAAGTTCGGCTTGCAAAATTTTAAATGGACTAATTCAGATCATAGTTCATAATTGACTTTTTTTTCAAAGTTCATCGTTCCAAAAATGAAGTCGTTTGTAGTTCTTTTTGGTTTTGGTTTTTCTCTGTGGGGTGTTTCTGTGAGCTGTTACCCTCTGGCGTACTGGCATTTCCCCATTGTTTCCACCCATTTCATCCACGATACTATCCAGGTGGAATAAAGATGTACATCAAAGTGCTCTATTCAACATGCAGGCTAATTCTTCTTTTTTTTTTTTTTTAATCTCTTGGCTTGCTTCATTTTTGAATTACGTTCTTAAATAAAATTTAAAGTTCTGCTGTCTGGCAGAAGTTTACCAATTGTTACTACCGGCAGTAAAAAAGACTTAGTTTTTAATTTAACAATATATATCCCATTGTGGTTGTAGTTTGCGCTATAGTGTACATAAGACTCTCCAAGATTCCACAATGTATGCGTTTATTTCTTGTCCCTTTGCGCCACTGCACACAACCCTTCATATTGGTTACATCGTGTTTTGAATATTCATATGTCAATAAAAAATGACCAGCATTACAATTATGAAAGGATTTTTTTTATATGACTTGTATATAGATAGTTTTCGATCACATGACCAATATTTGTATGTCCATTATGTTGATAGCTGAGAAATGATGGGGAGGAGTCCATCCATTCTTTTACGATAGCAATACTGGTTTTCTTGTGAAAAATTGTGTATGCTTTTTTTTTTTTTTTTATTTTAATTTTTTATTTTTATGAAAGCCTTAAAATGTGAAATGGGCAACTGCTGTGGGCTGCTATGGTAGCCTAATGGCGCATCATGTTCATTTGAATTCTGAAAACATTTGATGGTTTCAGTTTGATTCAAGTTAAGCTCTGTATGGCATTTCTTGCGGTTGTATCCGGGTCAGGGTTGTGTGAGCGAGCCAATGGTTGTTTACTTTGTTAAATAAAGTTTGTGTGCACGCAGTGGTGTACGTCCGTGTGCTTTAGGGTGTTATCTTTGTGTACAAGGGCAGCAACAGCAGGCTTTTCCCAGCCCCCTCCCAGCGTTTGCAATGCAAGCGGCAATCAAGACTGCAGCGCATTTTCATTAACCAGCATGATTCCACCAGGTACATCCTGCTGCTACTCTAGGGCAGGTGTATCATGTTTACAGCAGCACTATCTTTGTGTGTGCACAGAGCAAGGTGCTATTTATTCATTTTTTAAAAAATATATTTTTTTCATACAGGACAGACCCAGCAAACAAAGAGAAGCAAAAAGTGCAAACACCCACACATAGGCGGTGCTTCTATCATGTGCTGGCGTGTTAATGTAAATGTGAGTGTAACGGCAGCTTGAATGTTTCATGGTCACTTTATCGGCTGTTTGCTTTTGCTCTCTGAACTCTCACACCACCCTGTTAACACAGTCACCGAATGTATGTTTACCTTACATTCATTTAACGCATCGTCATCACACTCCATCATCCTGGCCATCAATTTTAGGACACAACACCCAATACAAATAAGCCTCTTTAATCACAGAATTACTGCAAAATGGGTGCCTTGGCACCGTAACAGAAGATAATCATCTGCCGTTTGTGTTTTTTCCACACAAAACCCAGCAAAGCAGAAAAAACGGCATCCCACAATTAGATGATACTGTAGCTTCCAATGAGGGATCAGAGTCAAAGTTTGCTCGGGCTCTTGGACTACCTGCATAGATAGAAAATTGGCCGGTTGCCTCTGCGCCCCCACCCGCATCCCCATTTTGTGACAATGGCATTGATACACAACAGCAACACAACATAAAGGCAAAAAGTTCATTTCTACTGTAATGCCAGAAGGAGAAAGTCTTAGTTCTGTCTGTGTGAGGGCAGGTTCCAGCTCCCCGCGACCCTCACTGGAATAAGCGGTATAGAAAATAGATAGTTGGGTGAGCAGGCCTTGAAGAGCGACTGACAAACCTAAAAACACGTTGAACATTGGGTAACCATCTTCGGTTCATCTCTCTTGAAGTCACCATCTCCTTGTTTCGTCTGCTGAGCTAACTGAATTAAAATTTAAACAAATTAAGCTCATGTGTACTTGCTGCACTGTTTTTTTTTCCCCTCCACTCTGACTCGGATGTCTCTTTCAGCTCATTTTAACATTCTCCAAAGCTCCTCCTGCTTAATTTGGATCGCAAATACTAACATCCATTCTTTCCTCCGAGGTCTCCGAGTCGCTGTAGCTTGGTGAACCTGCACTCTTGCCACTCCTGTATTCAACCAATTAAATCGATTAATACAAAATAAGTCGCGCTGTGTTACAAAATAACTTCATGGATTGCAAATGATCACTCGAGATATCACCATTGTATGCCATGATTTCGATGTTCGAATGCCATCGCAATTGTGATGTTAAATTTGCCAGTCCATTGACTTGATTAAATCACTGGTTGCGCTGAATGACTCGCTGTAATGGATTGAATAAGATGATGTACTGCCGACCCTTTCTTGACATCATCATTGTAAGGCATCTGCAACAGGGCTGGCCAAGACAAATTTCCTCAGAACAATATCAATTCACTGGCGAATATATTCAGAATTTCAGTCTGTCTTTCGGGATCATATTTCATTTTAGTTGTGTTTTTGCTTTGGCCTTTCAAATATCTCTCCAAAATATTAGTGAAAGCATTATGATGCCATGTATTAGGAAGGGCAATACAGTGTGGTACCTTGGAACGGATTAGGGCAATGATATGGAAAACACGTCTCTACTTAAATATCCTAGTTAAAAAATTTCTTCCAGGACCAATTAGTTTCATAAGTAGAGGTACCACTCTAGTTCTAAACGTCCATGTCACGTCTGCTCCTGGGGCCTAATTCCGCTCCTCATGTGACACAAAACTATAAGCAGCCATATTCTGTATTTTTAAGTGAACTGACATGGTGGTGGGACGGGGGTGTCATCCTGCGAACTCCCCAGATGCAGAGAACTGGAGGTGGAGGGGGACGCTTGTCATAATGTGAGAAGTTTTGCCCTGTCTGCCCGGGTCGGGGTGGTCTCTGTGACTGCATCCTCTGTGATCCCGGACTGTGGCACATGGAGATGGATGGGGTGGATTTCTGTATGTTTATGAGGGGTGTTTTGTCCCCTCACTATTGATTGTTTTTTTTTTTTGTGTGTGTGTACAACACCTTTTGTGACACAATTTTAATGTCTGAAAAGTGCTGTATCAATAACGTCTGATTTGACTTGAATTTCAGCACCAACTGTTAAATCATATCCAGCCATTCCGAGTTGGGACTCGCAAAACATTATCAGGGCAAATCCTCATCATCCCGCCACCGTTTAGGAAATAAAAATGTTGGCACACTGCAATTTTTTTTTTAAACTAGTCTCTGGAGGTGTTAGAAAAGTCACAAATATAGCAACAAAGCCTCTAATTTGGCAACACTGAAGACACATGGTGTTGCTCTCGCTCACTTGTACTACCCACTCAGGTCTGCCCGATCGTATCGCTTTTAAGTGCCTGCAGTGCTTTGATTTGTGCAAAGTGGGATGCACACTGTATTTCAGTGGCTGATTAAGAATGTCAATTTTATTTCTCCCGTGACTATGAAAGAGAGCACATTTTTCTTCCATTGAGCCTCCAGGGAGAAAAAGAGCAGAGTGTTCTTCAAACCCCCCTGGGCTGACTTGTAATAAAGTGATACGGGAACAAAAAAGCACCTTTAATCCTTTTCTTTCTCGTTCATTCTGTCTCACTAGCGTTTCAATTACCTCCTGTTTAACCGTTAGTACTGCTTTCACGCTCCATATGCATCCTTTTCTGAAGTGTATCCATGCTTTTGTTTTGCTTTATTATTAACACTAAGTCCCTCCAGAATCGTTACTGTTGTAACAGCCCCAGTCTGCACTGACCTTGTTTCTAGTTACTACGTCTGTTCTAAATCCGACAGGTATAAGTTCCAGTGGTTTTTAGGCATAGCCACATCTAACAGGTTGAGAATACACAAGTATGGGTATAACGGTAAGCCAATATATAACGGTAAGTTCGGTATAATGTAATATAACTGCGCAAAGGGAAATGTTCTACTGTACTTATTTACCTAAAAGTGACTATCTGAAGCAACCTACCATAAGTTCTGGTTTTATGCCAGGCTATGTTAACCATTTTGGTAATGTCCACTTCAGTACTTGCTTCAGTATGTGATCACCGAGCACACACACGCACAACACAAGAATGACCTGATTGCAGTGGCGCATTTTCCAAAATAGATTGCATGATATTCAATGTTGCATGTCAATGAGTCAATGTGTTCCTTTGCCTGACATCGTCTTTCTCTCTCTTTCTGATATAGTGTCGGATGGTCAGTAAGGACGTGTCCGCTGAGACTATGTATGATGTGCTCCATGACATTGAATACAGAAAAAAATGGGACACAAATGTCATCGAGACCTTCGATATCGGAAAACTTACAGTCAATGCAGATGTTGGTTACTATTCATGTATGTTCCACAGACAATTTATACAAACGTGCGGTATAATGCATGCAAAGTCACGTCAATTTTAACTGCATTTATTTGCATGTTCTTCTTTGACTTTGACAATAGGGAAATGTCCAAATCCGCTCCGTAACAGAGATGTCGTCACGCTTCGCTCCTGGTTGCCAATGGGGAAAGACTACATCATCATGAACTACTCCGTTAAACATGCAGTAAGTTCCTGCACATATGTGGTCAGTTTTGTTCCTGCAACCCTTGTGTTCAAACGTACACGGAGATGCCAATGTGGCAAAGTGAAACAAATGGATGCACATTGGATGAGACGGAACAAGGTGGTCTAGTTCAGCAAGGTTCAAGGCATTGTACTGTATGGAAGCAAAAGCTAAAATATTTGAGAAAAAATTAAGTGTGACAATTTTTTAATGTTTTATGGTATATCTCCATCAGGTCAAGACTGTGTTATGCTTTTAGTTTTTTTTTTTCTTTTTTTCTCTTCACTTGAAAAATGCCTCTTGCCAAATTGGTCAGCACACGTTTTATTTTGTTTGAACAGTCAAAAGTAAAAAGCTCCAACTGTCCACTGTCAAAGTGTCCTCTGCAAAAGACACTGAAGCCCAAGTTGCCTACAGGTCGGCATTGCAAATGAGAAGCTTCTCAATTGCCTTACCTGGTTGGACAAACAATAAATAAAGACGCTAACGCTAACCCTTGTGTCCCAGAAAACTGGCCAATTTAACCTTATCCACTGCACATGCATTTTAAGCGAGTGCCATTAGAGGTTCCGTTGTGTTATGTTTTGTACCGTGAGATGCTGCATTTCATCGCCAGGCCACAGAGGTGAACGTTTCAATGAGCACATCACATTGCCCACCACAAATACCCCCACCTCCAAATACCCCCCACCACCTTTTACTCTTGCAGGCTTACTTTGGTTCCTGCTTGTGTCCAAGTCGATTATTTGCCTACATTGCCATTCAATCTTAGTCCCTAATGAAATGTTTACAGAAGGATAAGACCTCTCATGTGACTATTAGTTGTTGACTTCCTCCTCGCCTTCCGCATTCCTGCATGGAAAAACCCAAAGGACAGAGTGTGTGTTAGATCGTCCCTTAATGTTTCAGATTTACTGTTCATCTATTCAGTCTTCTGATTTGGGGAAATTTCTGATCCCCGCCCCCACCCCTCCAAAAAATATCTTATCTATCTATCTATTATGGTTGCATCTCCAGATATTCAAGGACAAATGATAAGCTTTTGTCACCTTGGGTCAGACTCACATTGCCAAGGCCCTAAAAAGGCAAACAGTTGCACATGATCTGGACTTCGAAGTTGCACTTGCATAGAAGGCAAAAAAGACAACCAAATCAAATGGCATAGACAGTGCTTGACACATTTATGGAACCACACAAAACTCTTTCACAAATAAAAGTCTGAGCTCTTGCTGTTATGCTATTTTGAATAGGAATGTTTTTCACATTGTTTCAATTTTATGAACTTTTTTAAAACAGAATTTCGAACTGGTTCCATGGGATTCAGTCAGAAAGTAATAGAGCATAATCAGTTAAAACTTTTTTTTTGTGCTTAGTAACAAAAGTAAACAACTAAAATCTTTTCATTAAAAAAAAGTTGCAGTGTCTGGTTCTCAAGCCCTATTTGTTGTCAAAAGAGCTACTACATTCTCGTGCAATGACCATGACAGAAAGGTGAAAATTTTGAATACTTGTCAATGCTGTAAAATTTCGGTCAGCTGTAACTTAAACCTTCTATTCGATAGTTACCTAACATGTTAAACACTTCACATTCTACCATAACATGAAAAGGGCAAACCAGAAGACTGAATCAACTTACTAAATTGACTAAATTAATACATGGTGTTCACCAGCCATTTACACAGCACACGAACTCATGTAGTCTGACAATGGTCGGATGAATGACTCATCATATGAATAAAACATTTTGTACGTGCTATACCGGCAAAACACTTATTGCTATGTTGAATTCCATATTTCTGATGCAAACTGAACATGAACAGTAATGCTACTGGCGAGGTGTGACTCACCAGCAAGTAGGAAACGCCACAAATGGGACACTGATGGTAAACCATCCACGTTGGTCAGCGGTTTTAGATGCATCCGTGCTTTCATATGACTAATATGAACGTCTTCATCTATGCAGAAGCTTGACAATAACACGTTTGCTTGAGTTAGGCGCAACATTGTTCATTGAATTATCGGTTGTGGTTATCAGATAAAAATGAATGTTTACTGATAATTATCTTGTGCCTAATGTACTTTGCTGTGCGTGGCCCTGTAAATGCAGGTAGGAATATAAACCGAAAGAACGCTGAACGTTCTTTCCTATGTTCCAGAACACTCGACAGAGAACTCTCGGCAGTGTAGACATCTTTGAAAACATTTGAATGAGAAATCACTGTGTTTGTGTTCTTTTTACAGAAATATCCTCCTAAAAAGGGCATGGTTAGAGCCGTGTCCATACAGACTGGCTACATGGTCCAGAGCCAGGGACCCAACCACTGTGTCCTCACATACATGGCACAGTTAGATCCACGAGGTAACTATTATTTCACACTTTGGACAAAAGGCAGACTCGCCAGTCACTCACATAGAGACCGACGACCATTCACACTCACACAGACAATTGAACGGACCCCACGCCGTCAGGCGAATGAACCATTACATCATCAGTGACCTGCATTGCTCACTCTGTCTTTCTCTTTCCAGGTTCATTACCCAAGTGGGTTGTCAAAAAGTTTTCCCACTTCCTTGCACCCGGCGTAAGTCATCGATAGTTCAACACAAATGCTGGAAAAATGTGTTTTATGGACTAGGACTGTCAGGCAGGTGTAGAAGAGATCGTCTCCTCTAAGGCCACCCCCATTTTTTAAAGCCTGTTCACTGAGCAAATAGTGCAACAGTGATGCTGTGTAAACTACTTGGCGACAGAATGGCATATATACGTGGCAGGTGGATTGCATCAACAAAGGGTGCAGGGCCAGCTCATTCTACATGCTGATGCTGTTGCGTTGCCTCTGTGCCAGACAACTACTGGCTGTAGCACTTTTAATATTCAAGTTCACTTGTATACATGCAATGCACGCCAATGCCGAGGTCATTTTATGGCATTATTCTCTGCATCTACCAAACAAAATCAAATCAACATACCCGTTGATCTTGTAGTTGTCCTACCACACTGTAAGCCCACAAAACGTGACCATTCCTACCAGCAAATAACATAACTATGTTCGGATTGATTAGGTTTGTTCAATATATGGTTTTATAAAGAAACACAATTAACTAGTGACTAAACAATTTCCTAGTTTTAATACTACATGTATATATTATAGTTATCATTCGTATTTGTTTTAATTCAAGATACTTTATAAACATCCACACCTGAACATGTTCATCCACAGCTGCTCCAGAATAGAGTCAACATAAACAGTGCATGTCGAGAGAAGTAGCTCTTTTGTAAAGTGTATATCATGCTGATAACTTAGACACAAACAAGCCTTCTTTATCATTAATTTCTGCAGTGTTAGTGTTTTGTTTGAGTCATTAAACAAATCAATGAATTCACGACATGTTTTTGAGTGGACTTGATCAGTTTGTGCTCATGCTCTAAAGTACAAGTACTACACTTTGTGATTGTGGGCAATTGAAAAGCCCATCATCAAATTAATTGGTCTTAACTTTGATTACTTTCTGTCTTTGTAGGCAATGAAGTCAATCAACAAAGCGTGTTTGAAGTATTCCGATTGGAAGCAGAGACATAACCCTGGATTCAAGCCTTGGCTCTACCCGGAACAGACTACACTACCAAGCATCCCTCTTTCTGAGCTCAGCATTCAGCATGCCGAGAGCTTGGAAAATATTGATGAAAGCTCCCTGGCTGAGACCCACGACAGAGATGACAGCTACTAATTCATGCAGATGCTAGTTAGACCTGGGCCATGTATTCATCCACACACGTACACACACCAGTGCAGGGATACTTGCATGCCAGATACACCATGACACATATATGTAGTTTCATTCATACACCAACACACTCCCAACTAGTATATCTATTCATGCTTACAACACGTCGTGTGACAGAATTCAGATGCAAATACTCATTTTCCAAATTCAGTTCCATATTTTCCTACATCATGCATGCATGCATATTGGCATATTACTGCACATCCACTTGCAATGGATTGCGTGTATTTTTTTACGACTTGGCAATATTGGTCAAATGTCTGTAAATGCAAATCGCATCTTAATGTTTTCAAATTAGATTGGAATGGAAAAGCATCTATCCACTCAAATTTACAGCATATTTATATAGTAGCCTCTGTTTCATTGAAACTGAAACGAAAACAGTATATTTCAAATAGCAGTTTGCAAAAATATAGTTCATACTTAGTACAATCTGCTTCCAATGTTGTCGTTCTGCGATTCGATTTAGTCGTTTTGTAAGCACACACGAAATATGCAGGTGTACAGGAGGCAGCTGAAGCTCACGACGAAACTCAAAGAACATCATTTCTATAATTGTGAAGACTCACTTCGATGGATTGTCCCAAATCTTAATCTAAACCTAACCAAAATTTCCAATCGATAAACTAGAAAAGCGGTGAGTAGTCTCTTGAACCGATGTGACAGCAATGCGCAAGTGCCTTATACCTGCAATTTTTCAAATGGCCAGTAGAGGGAGACCCAAAGTTCCAAAAGAGTAAATTTGAGATCTCAAAATGTCAACTTGAAGGTTCAAAATGATATTCGACAAAACACTGAGTGAGTAGCATTGTCTCTTTCCAGTGAATTGCCATCAGCTGTGTTCATGCTCAACCACATTCAATTTGTGAAGACAGCCCACAATGTCCTAACACGGTAGAAATGGCCTCACTATGGCGATTGGAAATCAAAGTCCTCACAAAGATAGAAAAGCATGTACTAATGCAGCTGTAACACATTTTCTTTCTCTTACTCTGCTCAAAAGCTGTATGAATGTATCTTTACAAATTTAATACAGAATCCTCCAGAGGTTTTCAAACTTCATCAGATTTGAGTCATTTTTTTGTGTGCGCACACATGTACGTGTGCGTCCATTGTTGCATGTCAAATACATTGTTTGAAAGTGTCCAGCACAGAGAACAAATCACTGAGTTTGATTGCATGAGTTTGCATGTGTAGTGGCGTAAATTCAAAATTAGGTGTCCCCCATCTGTTGGCACGGTGACCCAGATGTGACTCTTTGGTGGAGAGATGGCACATTCATGTTGCTGAGAAAGTGGTTTCTCATGTTAAAAATGCCTGTGGCTTAATTTTTTTTCACATCAATTTTTCCCTTATTTTTTTTTTCACATCGCCTGCATATGCACCGCCAAAAAAAAAGTATGAATGTGAGTACATCTCGACTGAAGTGTACTCTATGTGTGCCTGCAGCTGACGCTCTGCGCGGTGTGTGTAATCATCCATCCCCGGTATAATGAGACCCCCCATTCGGGCAAACAACACTGGCAAACGTGTTTCAGAAGAAAGGTGTGTGTGCGTCATACTGCCACCCCTGCAGTATTCCGGCCCACCAGGGCTGATGACTCATCACCACCCCACCCCCTCCTTTCCTTTATCTACCTTACTCTTCCTTAATATTCTTTTGCTTTCAACTTCCCTCCTATTTTACGTCTTTGGCTCTCCCCTTTTCCTCAATCTCGTCTATTTCCTTCCCCATTAATTCCCACTCTTTTCCAAATAGGTTCTGTCTCTAGTCCCCAACAAAGTTCCACTTGGTGCTTTCCCCCGATAGCTTTTGTTTCATCAAAACAAGTACTGCAGTAATTTCCAAAAGGGATATCACTTTATATTGTGTTGTTCTCGTTGTGGTTCATGTAAAAGTATTAGACCACAAAAATCATCCGTGGAGCGACAGTCCACCCATCAAGTGTAATATGAAATGAAGCACGTAAATTACGAGGTACAGGTATCTGCTTATTTCATAACCTGTGTCTGTGAGTGAGCCGCTCTGCACTTCAGCAGAACACAGTGGGTCAGGCTTGGTAAAAGTCTAGCCACTTTCAAGCTACTACACTGCGCGAAATACTATCAGGTGGAGGCCCATTGGTGCAGAAACACCCTCACTACCCACGGGTGCAACACTCATTCTATTATGCCAACAGGTAAGAGCTGCATTGACCTGCTGGGTGCACAGATTAGCGTTGGCTTCTGGTGAGTGGTGTACTGTATAACTGCTTTGTAAAGTTGTGAAGGCAGTGGAAGGCATTTGTGTTTGAAAATGTGTCCATGTGTCAGATACATACGCTATCGTGTATGAAGTGCTGCCTTTTCATGAATGAAGGCAGCACTTCATACACGATAGCATATGTATCTGACACATGGACATTTTCATTGAAAATGCTTTTATTGTCTTAATGGTTGCTCTATGATGGATATGCAATAGTTGTTCTAGATTTCTGTAATCGCCTCTTCAAAATGTTTTGTCTTTTATGTAAAGCATTTGTCGCGTCAACAGGAAAAACAAGCGAAGTCGTAACTCAAGTTTGAGTGGGTCGTTGTCATGGGTTTCCCACCAGGCACGTGATCCCCCTTTTGACAATCTGAGCTGCACTATACCACCTATAATAAGCAAAGTATTTGGCGGAAATTCAGTTCTCGAGTCGTTCAAAAATAAAACAAATGCAACATTATAGGTAGGCTATCCGATTTATTTTGAAATACTGCACCGGAACCTAAAGTCTACCTTAATTGTCTTTTGATCAGCGTGTGGTTGCGCACTGTTGCTGGTTTGTTACTCGTGAGAAAATGTTAACCGCTAGTTGACGTCGCTATTTTTGAGGATGTTTGGCTGATTTGACGTCAAGCCTGGGGTACAAGTTTACTTCACTCGGACGGTGACTAAAAAGGTAAGACGTTTAACGAATAACTTTTCTTCCACCCACCCATGAAAACCAACTTTACCACGGCGGCTGCTTGTAAAGTAACAGACATTGATGGTGAACGATAATAAAGCGCGGTGATTCACAGAGCAGAGTGATCGTCAGTGTTCGTGTGATGGTGGAAATACCGTCGTCAAATATCAATGACAGGAACACTGGAGCGGTCAGTTTGAACGGAAAGGTTGGTATAATACTCGCTTTTGTGGGTTGCTTGTGAACCGCTGAATGTTTTGTCAAGTGGCGAGCAAAGTGGACTTGTAACGAGCATCACGTTGATCTCCAGTGGAATTCATTCGGGTTAAGCCCCTTGCAACACAATTCAGCAACACTCATTTTCCTTCAAAGTCGCCGATTTCGTCCTTTGCTGTGCTACAGCACTGATTTGTGCTTTAATTATGTCGATCGCGTAAAAATGAGGTGGAGACAGACCTGTGATCAAGTGCAACTTGTTTGAAGAGTGTGTGACAGCTAGAGTTTCTGCGTATTTATTCCAAACTCACTCAGTAGTCAAAAGCTAAAAAAAAGACATACATTTCGTAAAACTCCTGTTTTACAGTTGGGGGTATTGATAGTTATTTAAGGGGGTCATCGTTCATATAAATAAGGAATTTAATCGGCTAATTTGTTAAAAAAAATATTACCTTAATTCTAATTGGTGTCAGTGAAAACTGCATGTTTGTGAAGGCATTTAGGTACCAAGAATGGTCTGGTATAAAAATGTTTCATTAAAACAAAAAGAAAAACAAAAAGCATTGAAAGAAAACAACAAACCAGCCACTTAATTGTTTTTTGAAAGTCCATATCTTTATATCAGGAAATTTTTTTTGGTTCCCCAACATGACTACACAGTGGTTGAGCATACAGGCAAAAGAGCCATTTGAGCATGTCTGTTTTTCCCTTTTCGTCTCCTCACTTTTTTCGCCCGTTAATTTCCATTACTCCTTTGAGCCACACTTACACTCACTGGATTACTCAGGATTGAGTGAAAACATTGAGAGCGGGGCTTTGTTACAGGAATTGAGGGGCAGGTCAAGCGGAATGAAAAAATCTGCAGGTTAAATTCAGAACGCTTGAAAAAATGTGGTACACGGAAGGATGTGACTTGTTGGTGTCAATATTTTCAAGAAAATATAGTGGGCATGATATGTGGCTCATGACAAAAGGACTGGAAACCTTTTTTCTGCTTGAATGTCATCCTAATGTGATGCACTAGTTGCATGCAAGCGTACGCAGACGACCAGTCAAAAGTTTGGGTACACTTTGTACTGCAGTTGAATGAGAAACTGTCCAAACTCTTGGCTGGCCATGTACCTATGGACATGTGCACCCATTACTAAGTGATAGCATAATTTTAGTTTGGATCAATGTGAAATGTTGAAGAGTAAGAAGCATGTGCCTTTTTCTCGCACACACAGTGGTGGCTTCACTAGAATAGGAGACATTGTTGGATGCATTTCTTGACCAGCAGCACTGAGTCATCACTGGGAAGTGGTTGAAAGTGGGCTAAAAGCAAGCAGCAAGGCCAGTGGTGAGTGGATTAGTCATTTTCAGTCAAAGTTGTCTTTTATATTTTATCTGGCCTGTTCTGAAATTTGAAACACTTTGATTGGAATCAGTTGGGATGACTAACCAGCTGTCGAGCTTCCTGCATAGAGCATCTCAAATAGCGCAATGAGCAAATGTCTTTTTCCTTTTACATTGCGTTTGTATAATAATGTACAGTATATTATTTCTTTTTTATTATCTCGTGTATTCTGTTTTTTCTATTATTAGCCGAGTATGTATCTCACATAAATAATGAGATAGAAGCAACCTTAAAATGTTGATGTGTATACAGTACGGTATAGGCATTGTCGACTGGTATTCCACTCTTTAAAATTCATTGATTGGTTAGGTGGTGTACCATTGTGTAGTTTGATGGGCTGTTGTTAGCCACTTCTTTTAATTTTGTAACAAGCAAGAACGGCAAGAGAGGAAATATACAAGGCATCGTGATAAATTTATGTGCTTTTAAGTTTTGGTGTTGTATGCCGGTTTATTTACTTAGGTTTGTGCCTCATGGGTTGCAGATTTGTATGATGCTGAATGCAGAATAGTAGATCAGAACAGTCATTGATCTCATTAACTGATAGTCTGCTCTCCTTCGCACATCAGTGACCCGCCATCCTGAGCATTAGTTTAATATGAAAACAATGAAGGCCACAATAGCTGCTGTATTATACCACCGCACGACTCAATTGTAGAATTCTGGAGTGGAGAGCCAATTATGATTATTATCCAAATGGTGATAAAAAGTTCTGAGCCTTCCATGGCCATGCCAGGACTGTTTGTAAACAATAGTGTTTAACCTGAGGTAAATTTTCTTAAAAAATGACTCATTAACCAAATTATTTCTTAACCTTGTCGTTCACCAAGGTTCCACCATATCACAACTGCTGAAAATACTGCCGCAAAATGTAATTTTTTTTCCTACAGCAACCTAACCCAAATCTGTACACAATTTTGAATATTCCGTAGTTCAGCACTAATGACACAAATGCAGTAATAAAGTCATGATTACAGTAAAAACGTGTATGAAAAATACATTTAGCTTAGTAGTATGAAGGATTTTGATTGATTAAAAAGCTAAATTTAACCACTGTGTAAATATTGTTAATATCGCTGAAAGTGTCAAATGTAACATTGTCATGTGTGTGTGTGTGTGTGTGTGTGTGTGTGTGTGTGCGTGTGTTTGTGTGTGTGTATACATCCTGGCTCAGCATATTTGTCAAAAAGGGGATATGAAACCTGAAGCACTGCCTGAAGCACCCCATCACCTATTCACACACATTATTAAGTGACCACTTGTTTAGAATGTGTGGCCAGAGGCGAACAGTGTTCGCTCACCATGTACGTGTGCGTGTGTGCGCACACTTGCCCATGCAACAGACTACTCCATTGTGAAGGCCGCACAAGAGACCCTGTTATTGGCTGCTTTGTGTCCGGGGGAGGGATGCAGTGGGAGGTGAATATGAAGACAATAGGAGAGAGTGGGGACACAAATTAATTGAAATGTGCAGAGAGTAAATGGAGAAAACTACAGGGGATTAGAAACACGGTGAGGTAAAAGACGTTGGAAAAAGGACGTCGGCACTTGCACAATTGACAAACCCCAATGTCAACATCAGCATTTTGAAGAAGTATGTTGACATTTTTTGATAAATGTTTGTTCGCGCAGTCAAGATCTGTGTCGGTTTGAGGTCTGATTCACAGCTTCGCAGTTTGGCCTAACTCGACACAGAAACAGGTGTCACCAAAAGTCTCGTATGATTTTCGGTGGCATACGTATCACAAGCACAGTGCTCGCCGGTTATCTTCTTCATTTACGTTCCATCATACGGATGGACATTTGCAACATGGTGAAAATAGTGGCTTACACGTCTGCCTCACGGTCGATTGGTTCGGAACTTAGCTCAGACCTTCTTGTGCGAAGTTTGCCGATTGCTTCTGCGCGTGCATTGATTTTCTTCAGGTACTCCGGCTTCCTATCACTCTCTGTGTTGATCACCCGCATGACGATTGCGAGCGAAAATAATGAACAGGTTTAACATGAACAGTTGCTGGCCTTGACCATTTTTCTCGGCAGTTGGCTGAGGAAAATTCACTTTGAACACAACCCACACCACTTCGGTTAGGATAATTTTACGAGTCATCCGATTCCCGGGCCTGTGCCAACTTTGATCAGAGGGGGCTGAAATTTAAATGGATTATCAGTACAACTGTACCTGGTGCAACAAATTTCAACGGCCAACAAAACATCTCACAACCGGGCTTCATGTAAAGTATATGTTTCCTTTGCATTTGCACACATTAAAAGAATGTGCCTGAATCATGCTTCACTCAGATCACTGTGCCCTTATATTCGAGCAGGCCTCAGGCCTTTCACTGACAATGCATTCCTTGCCTCCACATCACAACTCTTTATCAAACAGACAGCAAACCGAAGCTAATTGCGGTTGTGTAGGATTTCATTTTGTCTGCATGCGTGCATGTGGGATTTAATGAGTAACACACTAAATCATGCTACCAGGGAGTTCATTTTATTTTAACGGAAGGAAGTGCTTTTGGTTCAGAAGACTGTCCTGGTCTCGTTAGTACAAACAGGAAATTGCAGCTGTTAGCTCACCACTGTGTAGTATTTCTCCAATTGCAGGGGTACTTTTTACTTTGCCCTTTACCTCACCCATGTATGTTGCCATTGTCCAGGAAACATGATTTCAATGGCACACGAGCTTGTAATTAGGTGAAGAGTGTCACGGTCACGGTCATGGTCGTGGCAACCCCAAATCACCTGCTTTGGTGGTCAAAGTGTTGTTGGCTCGGTGTCTGCAACAATATATTTCTAGTTCCTTACATCAATGACATGCAAGGCATGTTTGTGAATGTCTAAACATTGGAGGTTTCATGATCAAATTGTATTGCAACACTGTTCTGGACGACAGAGAGGTGGGTGCAGATGCTACAATATGGGTGTGGTTTGATTGTGGTCAGCTGGACAAGCTGTGTGTGCTAATATTTGTGCTGTAATTATGTACTTCCTCTCCAAGACATCCGTTATGTTGTGTGACTGTGTGTCTTTGCAGGCTGCTCAATGGAGTAATCCTCAAATTATTTAGTTATAGCGTCATGATTTTAATTTGAATTCCGCCGAGAGGTCATCATATTGGAAACGGCATTTACCTTTGAAGTGCTGTCGTTTGTTAATATCCATTGAAATTGATCCGTGTTCTCTTCCACAGATTACATGGACCATGATCTGAGGTTTGAAAGACTGCATTGCCATGTCTCAGCCCGAGTCTGAAGTGACCGTTTGGGACTGGTTAAGTGGCCTTCGTCTCGAGCAGTATTCCAGAGCATTCCAGATTGCAGGCCTGTCATCCGTAGCAGAATGTCATAACCTCACACCAGATCAGCTGGAGCTCATAGGAATATCACTTCCGGGCCACCGGAGACGCATTCTGGCCAGCCTGAACAAAACTCGAGATCCCACCTCTCTGCAACTGGAAGCCCAGTCAGTCTTTGTACTGGCAGCGAGAGCAGAGCATGAGCAAGCTATGGAGGAGAATGAACCTTTGGCTGGGGGCGCAATATCAGTCATGCAGGAAAAACATTTTCTGAACGAAGCTGAGAAAGAAAATGCACGTACCCCTGAACCTGCACCCAGATTAAGAGAGAAACCAGTCCCAAGGGACAGACAAGCATCCAGAATGAAAGAGGAAACTGGAGACACAGAGGTGATGGTAACTCTTGAATATAATGAAGAGGAAGAGGATGTTGATGCAGAGAAACAGAGGCCAGTTCCAAAAGAGAGGACAAGGTTCAACTCCAGTGCTCCAGTGCTATTGGAGTCTCAAGCCAGCTCTCGAATTTTCCCATCTTGTGACACCTCTTTGCCACCGGTGCCCCCACGGAGCTCCTTGAACTGCCCGCCACAACGCTTCACAATGACCCTGACACCCTCACCGCCGGTACAAAGCCCAACCACGCCTCAACACACCAAGGCGCTCATCAAAGAGGCACCGGTACAGGTTCGATCTTTGTCCTACACCTCAACCCAGAACCCCACACAAGAAACTCTCCACCCATCTTGGGCCGCCACCTCCCGAACTGAGCCTCAGACATCTTGCATTCACCTACCGACTCGCCATTCAAGATCCGATAAAATGCCAGCTATATCGCCCATTGCCCTCACCGTCTCCCCCAGGCAAGAGAGAAATGCTCCACCTCTCCCTCCAAAAGCTGGGTCATCAGCACCAAGAGGGCCCCCAAAAATTCCAAGCAGGAATCCTGTACGTCCTTCCAGAATTGAAAGGTAAGGTTGCTACTCCTATAAGCAGACCTCTACTGCAGTGGTTTTCAAAGTTTTTCACCAAATACCACCTCAAAAAATACTTGGTCGCCACAATGACTGAAAGACAGTAGCGCGCATTTTTATTTATATATATATATTAGTGTGTGTGTGTGTGTGTGTGTGTGTGTGTGATATGTAAATGTATTTTTTTTTAGTTGACACGGCTGTATCATATTTATTTTGTAACGTGTTCTAACCTCATTGCTGTGCACAGCACTTTCATCTACGGGGTTATTTGACAAGTGCTTCATAATTGATGTTAGACTGCAGACAATATTGACAGTCCTATTTAAGTTTCGCTTTATATTATGATACAACATGCTCGCAAATGAGGTAATAACAAAATCAAAACTGCTTTGGAACATGGACCGGCATCAAAAGACAAGTGTTGTGATTTTGTTTTTCTTTTTTCGAAAAAAAGATTGCTTAACTCAACTAAAAAGGGTTGCAGACATTCTGTGCTGAATTCAACAAAATAAGGAAAAAAGGTTCAAGCCACTCTAATATTGTCCACAGTTTCAACATGAACACGCTGTACAAAACAAACAAACCCAAAAATGCACTTAACAAGTCAGCATTGGCAGCAAATCAATTTTGGTCGAAAAAAAAATGGGTATGATGATGAGTAAGATGTATTCATTGCGAAGAACTTTGCCACAAAATGTAATGTAGTTCCCAAATAGTGTATTTGTTCAAATATAGTCACATTATAATTAGAGGCAGTGAAAGCTTAGCGCAACACCGTCAGTGACATTTTGTTACCATCAACAAGAATGTTTTCAATACATGCCACGGCAATAAGAGAGAGCAATGGCATTGCTCTCGTTTGTTGTGATCATGACAAGCTAACACAAGTGACGCACGTGATCGAGTGACAGATTATGAATTATATTTACAGACACAGTCAATTGATGTATTCACTCTATACGTCACCAAATCAAATTATTCAGTCGAAACTATCCTGTCGTCGCCAAAGTGCTGCTCTGACAAAATTACACAACAGAACTAGGTCGACTAGTGTAGTGAAGTGTCTGTCGGTGTCAACACTTTGTGTTAGTCAACACCTTGCAGGTCGTTTTATGAAAATAGATGGATACATTCATTTGAAAGACAAATAACTAACAATGAAATTCATCAGTGTCAAACACGAGGTTAAGTGCCATCGGGTTCCAGTCTCATGATCTGAAGACATTGCTATAACTGGCTGTCTCTTCTACGACACCAATTAGTAGATTTACACAGCCACTCGATTGAGGCATCTGTATAAGTGAATGCTATTAACTTTCGATTGTATTTCCTGTTCGCCTGTGCTCGGAGCTCGAGGTTGTCAGTATAGTTAATTTATTAATTGTAAATTGGTCAAAGAAGATAACACTGCCACCTCCTGGACACAATGACATAATGCAGTTCAGATTCACAGTGAATTTGAGAAAATAGGTTGCGTTTTTCCGTTGAACAATGCTTTTGTTGACATGTCATTTACTTGTCATGGTCGTATGTAATACGGTTGGGTAGTACACATGGACTGTGCACTCTGCTTTGTCTTGAAAAGGAAGTAGCTGCAGTGAGAGGGAGGAAGTCACAGTAGAGAACAAAAATAGTTACACGTTCCAAACTACCCTCTCAGTGGCACGGAGAGATTGAGAGAGTGAGAAATGGATGGAGAAGTCATTTTCCTTTTCTTCTTTCACGCTTCACAGTTTTGCCTGTGATGGCTCATATTCACATGCTGTTTTGTGTCGTTGTCAGCGGGCTTTGTTGCCGCCTCCCTTTTTTTCTGGTTAACCGGTCATTTCCTCTCCCTCTCTTCTTTCTATCTTCCATATTCCTCACAAGCGTGTCTTTTTAAAGTGATTGTATCATCATAGAAGAGGACTTCTTTTTCCCATCCAGGTAACCTGATCCGAAAAGGTCTCTTCATTGTTCCCTCCAAACATTTTCCCCTCTGTATCGCAAACAAGGACGACTTTTCTTCTCTGCTGTCGTCTGTTTTCATGCAGTGGAAGCAAGGTGCTGTTAGCTGGTCTATTTTCTTGTTTGTCTTATGAGACAAAACCACCTGACTTGAGTTTTGTCAACATTTTAATGTACCTAAATGATTGCATGTGCACATGAATGAAACATGCTAATCTTTGAAGACACCTTTCCAGTAATTGTGGTTTCTGTTGGTTAACTATTGGAACTAGAAACAGTTCTCCCAAGCTGCATTGCTGCATAATGTTGTTGGGCACACATCATTAGGTACCGGTAGTTGAATGTCAGAGCAAAGTTGAATTTGGTGCTCAGTTTTGGGGTCGTGCTGTTTTGTAGAAATGTACCCCGAATTCCCCATCAGCGATGAGCACTCAATGAGGCATCACTTAACATTGTATGATAGACTTCATTGTGTAACCTGAGTTAATATTTCAAACGTATTGTGTACGTAGTACTGCTTAAATTGGCATTTTAAAGAAAAATAGCTCCAAATATACATGCATTGATTGATAGCAAAATAAGTGTTCCTCCTTCCTTTTGGTACTCTTCCTCAGCAAAAATAGGAGGAACTGTGTCAAAAGGCCAGTTTCCCGTCATTGTGGATCTATTTTTGGGAGCTATATTGAGAGGACTCATACACTGATGACATGATGGAGGTTTTGGCGATATGCGTGTGTGGAGGTCATGCAGTTCCTTCACAGTGGTCGGAATATTTGTTGATGGGTGTGAAGATGTGTTCAGGTCACTTCTGTTGTCCTAGATGAGAAAAACCTTTGCCTTGAATCCTGTTAGATTCCGCGGCATGGCAGTTCACTTGAGCTGTTAAAGCAAAAAAAAAAAAAAAAAAAAAAAAAAAAAAGTAGATGGTGACCTAGCAACAGCCTTTTTCTGAAGTCTTTTGTTTAATGTCTAAAATTGCATAGTAGAGTGATAGTGATTAAATCAATAAAAAGTTAAAACTGTGCTTGCTCAATCCATGGTGCTTCTGGGGTTATTTGCGTTGCTTTCCATTGACTGACACTTGATGTGGGTATTTGGATGTCAATTTCAGACATGAACCACAAGAGGGGGACTGTAAAAGCCTGAAACAACACCCGAATGTATTATTCACCCTCATATCTTGAGATGGGAAGAATTTCTTTCGGAAGGGATGAGTAACACTCTTGTCAACCCCCCCCCCCAACCCCTCCAACATTGACACATTTGAAGTGCATTGGATTCCATGGTATGTTGTTTTTGCATAGTATCTTATGCAAGGACGCAGGTTTAGACTTGTTGTCAAAATGTGAGGGAGCGAGAGAAAATGTGACAGATAGGAAGAGCGAAGAGACTAGTTGTGGAGGGGCCCTCTAATATTTTTTTAACCATGGCGAACTCGAGAGCAGCTGTCAGAACTGTGGAAGAAATTCGTCTGACGAGAAGTTGACATTCCCTAGAAGACTTTTGTTTTTGTACTGCCTGTAAACAAAACCCAATCATTATTTTTCCTCGAATGGAATGAGCGGAGAGGGAACATTTTGTTGAAAGGATTCTTTCCAAAAGAGGATGTATCGACTCAGCCGCCTGTGGGGCATTTTCGCCCAGCCTCCTGACACCGTGACCCTGGACGACTCATCTGCTCCCCAAACCTGTGTTGACCGCTCCTTTACTCCTTTATCCCCCAGCCCTCCTCCTAGCAAGACCGATGAGCACCTTCAAGACCAAACTCCGAAGGTTCTGCCTCGCATCATGACTTCTCAAACTCAAGAAGTCATACAACAGTCAAGCCAACCTGCCTCTCAAGTAGCCCTGCCTGCTGAAAGAGTCCCCCAGCTTCCTCCGCAGACAAGTTAGTAGAGTGCTATGAATGTTTATCTTTCGCCACACAATTGTATTTATTCCAAATTTCTGAAGTAGATGAGTGTCTGCATGAATTTTTAACAAAAATCTGTTTTGAGGAAGTTAATGCGAGCAACTGCTGCTGCAATTACCCAAGTGTAATTCATCTTGATTTCCAATGACAGATTTTCCGAATCTGAAATGTTGTTTCATGTAAAATCCTTGTCCAATTCACCAAATGTGTTTTTGTATGCATGTTTTGGTGTTTCACATCAATTGTCCGACTTGTTTCAGCATTCTGTCCACCAGATACACGTTCAGATGACTATGAAGAAACGGACACATGTTATGCCACTGTTCATCCAGTGAACCTTTTAGACAGGGTACGAAAGTTTCAAGTCTTTGTAGTAATTGCAGCAATTGATCAACTTTATGAATGACAACAGTCTCGTCCTTTAGGAAATGTCTCTGCAAGTCCCTCTGAAAGCAAAGGGGCGGTACAGTTCTTTGTGCAGTGATGACGAGCTGTTAGAGGATGACGAGTAAGTCCGACGCGACGCATAACCAAAAAAAAAACACACACTTGAAAAGACTCATGTCAGTAATGAATACCTCCTGGTCCCATCTGTGAGGTTGTGTTTTTAGGAATGCTGTTCCTTCACCTGACTGACTTGCCTAAATGTTTGTGCTGTGTATGTTTTTGTTCTTGTGTTTGTCTGAGTGTACAGCGAGTGAAATGAAAGGGAATTTGATTACTGTCAATGTAATGTTAGCTGAAATTTCTGGCACAAGCAGACCGGAAAAACTTGTACCGGGTAGTAACTCTTCTGCACCCAACAAGATAACCATGTTTAGCTGCCATTCTTGTTTAGGTTACTATTGTGTTGCGTTGTGGGTGCTCACTTTTGATCATCCCTGTAGTCCTAGTGTTTGGGAAGAACCAGGCCTCGGCAGCCTGCAAGGCAGCATCTTTCTGCCGAACGCTGGCAGACTGGCGTCACCCCCTAAAGAAGACAGCTCCCAGCTCGCTGCTGTCATCAAGATGGGCTGGCTTGACAAGAATCCACCTCAGGGGTACGTACGACACATACAACTGCAGTATTAACGTTCTTCTAAAAAGATAGAGCCACTTTGGATATGGGTACAAGTACAACCTTGAATTGTCGTTTAGTCATAAAACATATACACTTGACTGTGATTGCTTTGTTATTAGATGGTTCTGCACCTGCACCTGGAGATTGTACAAGTGCCCTGTGAAAATGTGGAGTTGGTCTTCAATTTTGCTTTTTCTAAATTTTGGACTGTTTCTGTTAACGCCGACCGATTCACCGTTTTGGGATCGCAATCTTGATCTCGCGAATAAATACTGTGTGATACCTTCTGACGCTTTTAAACAGGAAATAATTACTTTTACATTTAAGTCACCTATTCAAAATCATCGTTTTTGATTTTCACACTTTCATGCCATATCGCTATATATATATATATATATATATATATATATATATATATATACCCCCTAAGCCAAGTAATCCCCAAGACAGGCTATGGATACCGCCTCAGAAATGGAGCTACGATCAGTCACCTCCTCTCCATGGATGACATAAAGCTGTATGCTAAGAGCGAAAGGGACATAGACTCCCTGATCCACACAACCTTGATCTACAGCAGCGACATCGGGATGTCATTCGGGCTTGAGAAATGTAGTCGGATGGTAACTAAGAGAGGAAAGGTAGTCCGCACTGAAGGGGTCTCACTCCCTGAAGGAACAATAGCAGACATTGAGGACAGCTGCAAGTACCTCGGTATACCACAAGCCAATGGCAACCTCGAACTGACAACAAGGAAAGCGGCTACGGCCAAATACCTCAAGCGAGTGTATATATATATGCCATTTCCATTGGAAGCAGTCAAGTCTGATGAAATTAAGAAAAAAAGTATTTCACATTTAATCTTACGCTTAAAACATTATTAAAAATGTAAATGAATGAATATGATTTTTACG
This sequence comes from Hippocampus comes, assembly GCF_001891065.2. Classification (NCBI taxonomy): domain Eukaryota; kingdom Metazoa; phylum Chordata; class Actinopteri; order Syngnathiformes; family Syngnathidae; genus Hippocampus; species Hippocampus comes. The sequence continues at coordinate 2,005,630 of NW_017805820.1, forward strand.
TACACTGTTGCACATTATTGCAAATTTACATATGCATGATGGCAAAGGGAGGCCTTACGAATTGAACCTATTTAAAAATGACTGGCTCCCTCACGCAGGCTCACAATGGCTGCGAACTATAAAAGTAAAAGCTTTTAAGCTTTTGATGGTATTATGTAATTTTCAGTCATGTTTCAAATGTTACTGTACATAGTGAATATTGCACCGAAGCTTGATTTGCAGAAAATTGTGAATTCAATCGAAATCGCAATATCTGTCAGCAAAATCGCAATTCAGTCGTTTCCGAAAATCGTTGAGCACTTTTCTTCATTATCTCGAAGAGGTCAGAGGTCACTGAACATGAACCTGAGAGAAGACCATCTCTGTTGTCGTTCAAAGGTGATTGCTAGGGTGGAAGTCAGAGCCCTCAGATACTTTCACACCCCTCATCCAGTCATTACTTTGTGAACCTTGGTTGGAGCCGAGAATTATCCAAAATGTCTTGGTGGTGATTCCGATTGCCCAATGACAGAACGTGTGACGTGTCTTTAATATTTTCTCCACATGGTGTACATGCCCCTTCTTTTTTTGTGCTACCACATGACTCCACTTTCAGTGTTTGTGTCTGTGTGCACGCTACAGGGCCCTTTATTATCAGAGACGATGGGTAAAGCTGGACGTTGACTTCCTGAGATATTTTGACAACGACAAGGTAACAGTGCAAGCCAGTGGTTTCTCCATCATATCTTCATTCTCCTTGTTTTGAGATGTTTCATCTTAGTTAAGTTGTTGTGGCTGATATCTGTTCTAGCAAGTGTACTCAAAGGGAATCATCTCGACCGCATCGATAACGAATGTGACAAGTCTGGGAGAGCTGAAGTTTGAGGTCATCACACACAATCGCACTTTTATCTTCAAAGCTGAAAGTGACGGTTAGTCTGGTTATTGATCTGTGTGATTTTGCAAAATAGTGCATGATGCATTCTAACTTAAGTGTTTGTCTGCATGCCTTTGTCTCCCCCCCACTGCTTGTGCAACCAGTTGAGAGAAATGAATGGGTGACTCTGCTGCAGGACTGCACAAGGGGGCGCCACCGACGCAGTGCATTGAACCCTGGCGCGCCTTTGACGTCAGAGTTTAAAGGCTATTTGGAGCTCAAAGGTCTACGCTCCAAACTTTATACAGTTGTGGCTTCAGATAAGGTCTTTCTCTATAAAAATATGGAGGTGCGTGTTTGTGATCTTCTTTTTATAAGGGAGGGGGGTCAAATAATTAGCTGTTTTAACATATAAAATACTTAGTGCACCTTAACTGCATTTTTTTTTTTAATGTAAATAGTATGCATGTATGTTTTAAAAAGTGCCCTAATACTGATAATTGATTTGCAACTACCAGTATTTCTTCTCTCTTTTAGGACTACCGTATTGGAGTCGGCATCACATCAATCGAGATGAATGTAGGAAATGTTAAAGTCACAGATCGCCGCAGTTTTGATCTCACTACCCCTTACCGCATTTTCAGGTACTGTATATGCACTCATAGTCTGTTCAAACTCGACTCGTGTTTGTACTTTGATTGATTCTTATTTAGTGGATTATTTTGGATGTAGTTGATCACATTTGTTAGTGCAAGGATTAGGTCATGAGAATTCACACCATGTTCCCTCAACGAGCCGTTTGTGTGGATTATTTGTGAGGGAGGAGATCCTGTGTGTGCGTATGTGCCTGTGTTCGCGTGGGTGGGACATCTTCAAGATGACACTACGCTGCCTGCTGTGCAAAGACTTAGTTTGACAGGATATGGAAACTGTGCCTGGTCATATGCAGAGTATATTTTTGGTTGGCTGTTGAATCTTAAAGATTTAAAAATTTCAGTTTGATGATAGTTTGTCCAAAACACGGTCCCTCAAAGAGGTGTTGTTTTGACGTTTGATAATAATCTCCCAACAGGAAATGTTCAGACTTGCGATTGTTCATTTATTGGAGTCATTTGTGCCTACAAGTATTTTAAGCACCGAGAAAAAACATCAGAGCGTTGCACTGAAAAGAAGGAAGTACTGATTCTATTTCTGTCTGTCTGGAAGTGTATATAGATGGCAGTTTCAACTCAAATATAATAAGCGAGACAAACAGAATGAGAGTCAATTCTGGGAGGAGGAGAGCGGATTCACATAGCAAAGGCTACACTTGCCTTCTTTAGTCGTATTACGTGATAGTTGCCTCTTGATGCTGTAATGGCCGCAGTAACGCTTCAAAGTTTGTTTATCTCTGTCCGCAGTTTCATAGCAGAGTCAGAGCAATTGAGAGATCATTGGGTGGATGCAATGAGGGATGCCATAGGTGAGGCCTTGTCCAATAGCGAGGTTGCTGATCGAATATGGGCGGAGCCATGCAACAGTTCCTGTGCCGATTGCAGCGCTCCTAAGCCGGAATGGGCGGCCATCAACTTGTGCGTCGTGATCTGTAAGCGATGTGCAGGTTTGTGATTGGAGAAGAACATCTTTATGGTATTACAGAGAAGTTTGGTATATAGATGGTTCGAGTATGTTTGCAAATGTGTTTACACTATGCCAGGAATGTATGGCTTTTTGATGTGAAAAGAAAACACAAGACACATGTGAAGAAGTTTGAAAAAAAAACACTTTCCTCTTGATCTAAAAGTTGTAGCCAACCTTAGTATTTCATACCAGTCTGTTACAAAGCACATGTGGGGTTCCTTCAAAGTCGGTACGCGTGTGTTTGATGTGCACATGTGTTTCAGGAGAGCACAGAGGACTGGGCCCTAACATCTCGAAGGTCCGGAGTTTGAAAATGGACAGGAAGGTTTGGACCGAGGATCTTATACAGGTACACACCCGCATAATCGGAGGCAGTTTCAGTTGATGTGAACTGTATTCCTTTTATTTCAGTTTGTGGATTTGCTTTGGGTACGTGGTTGAAAAATGTTGATCAAATACAGGCACATAGCGACAGCTAACCTGTGCTATAGCATGTTGCGCAACATAGAATTGAGTATGTGTGATCTAGTTTGGATTTATGGATTGGATCAGACTGGTTCTACTAAAAACAATACTATATCGATCGTAGTGGATCGGATCGGACCATGCCTAATCTTAACCACTGTTGATTCCCACAATTCCAAAGTATTGTATCTGTCTGTAACTGTGCAGGTGTTCCTCTTGCTTGGCAACAACCGTGTGAACAGTTTCTGGGCAGCAAACGTCCCACCCAGCGAGGCTCTGTCGCCCTCGAGCTGCAGTGATGACCGGCGGCGTTTCATCACTAACAAGTATCGCCGTGGCAAATATAGGAAGTACCACCCTCTATACGGAAACCAGAAAGAGCTGAATAACGTAAGTTCCACTTTCCTCTTTAATTCATTAACTTTAGTTTTTTTAAAGATGAACCTGTGCATTGTTTGAGCATATTTGCACCGAACATCGTGAAGCAATATTGGGGATTCAGACAGCTAGTCGACAGACGCAATTTAATATCGCCTGTACCATGTTTGTCCTCGAGGCTGACAATTGTGGCTGAATTGTTTCAATGTGGCAATGTACAGTACAAGTGACAGATTACGGCTGAACATCCCAAGAATACTGTACACACAAGATAGATTTTGCTCTTTTCAATGCACCGATACACTGACAGTTTTAACCAGAACATTTTTTTCTTTTGACAATCCTTCAAACCTCCTTTTAAGTGGCCTCTGTTAAATTCCCTGCAGGACGGAAATGCAGATGACTTGACAAAAAAAAAAGCAACGATATTAAGTCCAAAATGTAGACAACACTTGTCAATTGCAAAAGTTTTAATAAGGTCTATGTATTTAGGCTCAAAGTCAAACTCAAAAGATTTTTGCTTCTGAGGTGATGTAAAGTGGTAATTGGTTGCATGGACACAAGCGCACATTCTTTTCATCAGACCGGTGAATTTGGGCCACATTAAAAAAAAAAAAAAAAAGCCCTTGAAGGTTTTGCACGGATTTTTGTTATTGTTGTGCTTCCATTAGTGTGACAAATGCGTCAGTATTTGCGACGCAGCTGGGTCATTCATTGGCTTAACCCACTTAACCGCAAGCAATGTCGATTGCTCTTATTGAGTTTGTGAGTGACTCACATCTACCACCTGACTCTGAGTACTTTTTTCCCCTGGTATAAATGTGTGTGTGCATGCATGTGCATGTGTCACATGTTTGCGATATCCAAAAGATTAAAAGTGCAACAAAATTGTCATTTTAAAAAACTCCCCCCCCCCATTGTTTGTTTAGTCCTCTTGCTTAATCATGCTCACTTTTTTCCTGTTTTTTCCTTTCACACTATTTGTCTTTGTCTTGCTCGCTGTCATTCGAGAGCTCGAATTCTGTTTTTGTTAGAATGCTGGGTTTAATAGGATCCAGAGCCCTCTCTGTGAGGGATAGTCTCTGTGACCATAGGGTGCTCTAAGGCAGTGTGTGAGGGGTCAAGCAAAACATCTGCAGCTCCTTAGAAAACTTAAAAGTAAAGCCCACAGCCCATTTCATCTGGCTGTGCCATTTTAGTCCCACATCTCAGCTTCCTTTCTCCTTGTTTTTCTCCTTTTCTCGAATGTGACATCACTACTCACTGCTCTTGCTGGAATGTGCTGTAACCCCGCCTCCCCCTCTCTCCTCCTCCTCCTCCTTGTGCGCTCTTCATTGCTGGGCTGCGACTGCGAAAGAAAGTTTCTCTTTCCTCCTGGTTCATTTGACTGCTCGTAAATGTCTACTGTTCCTTCAAGTTAGTCTCAAACTTGTGTTGCAAAGTGATGAAAAAGTACTTTACCTCCTTTTTCTGGCATCGCGGTCTTTGTCAAGTGGCACCTTAAATTGGACGCACTGTGTGGAAGCCAACAGGTAAGATTATGTTTATTACTGATGTGTGTCGAGTAAGGAAAGTACTGTGTGTTTATGTTGGGCCTTTTAAAGACTTGACTGCGTGTTTTATTGAGTGCTGGAAGCATGCGTTTGCTACAGGAATCTGTGTCAATGGACTTTGGATCTCTGGCAGTATTTGATCTTGCTGCGTTTGATTGGAGACTACTTGGATCATTTGAAGTGCTTTCACATTGCAGCCTTTGTGCATACATTGCTTATTGGCGTGGGCTGAGATCGGTCAACATGCATGCTAATGTGCTCGTGCATATTTTGTATTTTGTGTGTGCACTTGTGCGGATGATTGGCCCTGCTGTCAATGGAGGTGATTGTGCCTCTCTTTCATTCACTTTTAGCCTGCTTCACAACCCTTTCCTTAGCTTTCTGTCCTCTCCCCCAGTTAGTCAACTTTCTGTCACCATGCATTCATCAGTCCAAAATGATTGGTTCAATGTGCACTGTCATGAATGTTTTTGAAAAGAATGGCACGTTCTAACATAAGAGTGTGTGTGTGCGTGCGTGCGTGTGTGTGTGTGTGTGTGCGTGCGCGGTGTGTGCGCACTCAGCTAGTTCAACTGAGAGAGAATAATCTCATGTTACAGTGCGTCTTTTGTTGCATTTGTTTCAAACTTTGTAAAGACTGTTGAAGTCTTTTCTGTTTGATATTCCCAATTGAGGCGACGGCCCACATTTATGGTTTGCATACTCTTGTATGGTACAACATTAGATTCACAATGTGTGATTGTGAATTTGAGATCAAATTTAAGAATTTTGTAAAATTGCAGAACAAGGTGCCCTAGTTTATCTCTGTGTTCAAACTGCAGTTGCCTTTTGCTGTAGTGTAAAATTCCATCATTCTGAGGTAGGTGTTCATAGTTGTATACATTGTTTGTCATTTTTAATGTAGCAAAGAAATGAGCGCCAAGTATTAGTCTCCGAAAACACCAATTAGTCTTATCCCATGCATGTGAGTCTGCAGCATGGAGAAACTTGCTGTATTTAACTTTTGGTGCCAAATTTCCAATGGGCATTATTGCCCCCTACAGGATGGGAGTTGAACACACACATCCCATCAAAACCCTTGTTCCTCTTCTTTGGTATTTTGTCTTTCCCCCCCACACCCCCTCAATTTTCGGATTCATCTCCTTTTGCCTGTCAGCTCTCCTTCTCATTCTGTCTCACTGTGTAAAACCATCCCAGGTGAAGTAATGGCATAAAATTATGTGGAAAAAATAGTTTTCCTCATCTGGAATTAATTTATGGACGCATATAGAAGCGTGGGTGTGCGCATTGCGGGTCCGTGTGCATGGCGTTCAGAAAGTACAAGTAGTTAATGATGAATGAGCGCGAATCTCCGGCTTTCATTTTCTTTTTACTGTATTTTTTTTTCTTTTCTCATGTTCTCCCATCTCGGACTTTTCCCCGTCTCCTTTCCAAGCGGCCAGATGGAGCTGTGCGATTGTAGACACACCCAGATAAAATCGCTGCGTTCCTCTCATTCTCTCCTCCCTAGGGATGTTGACGAAGAATCTCGACTTCCCGCCCCATCTTTCCTGCTTGTATGTGTGTGTCTGTGTGCGTGTGTGTTCTTCCATTCATTTTTAAAGGGCGTCTGAATCTACACAGCCAAACAATCCATTTCCTCATTGTGCTTTCCTCTAATTGGATCCCTCCTCTCACAAGTTATTGATATGTAACACTAACCTACATTCAGCATGCAAGCAGTCACATTGATGTCCAGGGGCTGATTTAGTTGGATTTAACTGAGTCACATAAACAGAATTATGAGGCTTGGTTTTCGTCATTCAGCAGCTGGTATGGTAATGTACTGTAGTGTGCGTGTGTTTAGACAAGGATGTCCATCTGTGTTGTGCGGCTCAACGTCTGGCAACTAATGAGTATTGTGCTTGTGGGCGTGATTCGGATGTCACGTGGATAAAATAGAAAACCGTTATCGCCATGCCCAAATGTATCTTTCAGTTGTTTCTCCAAATATGTGTTGCGATAATCTTGCTGCTACAATTTTTCAAGTTTTTCAGCCACATGGCTTCACGGGGCAATTGTTATACCAATCCAGTGATCAGCATGGGCGTAACCAACTTTCTAATATGGCACCGCAAAAATCTCTCATATAATAGTACATGCATTATATACATACTTTATTCCCTGCCATAACTCTTACGATTACCACTAATGCTATTCCAGATGTGCGTACGACGGTCCAGTAGGGCTGCCCCTTACTCTTTACACAAAACTGATTGTTTGCAGAGCAAGCATCAAGCTCAACTCCTACACGTCTTTCAAGTCTATCATCCCCTTTCCATTCCATCATCGCTTTGAACGAAATCCCTTCCCTTAAAGGCACAGGGTCAGGGTGAATAACTCTCCCTCGTGCGTCACGACAAGACAAATGATGTCCAGTAAAAGTGATACACTGCTCGTTACAGTTAATGGTTTGGTTTCAAAGCATTGGGGTTTCTTGTGAGGCTTTGTGTTGGTGTGAATCTGTTTTTCAGGCAGCAGATAATCGTGTTTTTTGTTTTTGTTTTTTTTTAAGCTTTTTCACCGTCACCATTGTAAGGTTGTGTTTTTAGTTTGTGCACTTGATTTTCAGCTTTTATCTCCAAAGAATGGAAATGAAGTCAGCTACAGTCTATACCAGGGGTGTCAAACTCATTTCACATTGTGGGCCACATACGGACTCAGTAGATGTCAAGTGGGCCGGACCGTTAACATTATACGATACTCTACTATAAATTACCAAACTATCATGTCTTTCCTTTGTTTTGGTATAAAGAAACATTGGCGCATTGATACTGTCTGATGTGTTGGGTCTGTCTCAGTGACAGACTGAGACGGCTCTTTTCTTCTCTGATCAAAACAATGTTGTCTTCTACGCTGATCGAAACAGTGTGCCCCCTAGTGGAATATACACAAAATGCATTTTATGAAAAATACTCATTCCGTGTCTTTCGTGCATTTTTTCACTTTTAAATTATCCTGCGGCCCTGATCAAACCTCCTTGGGGGCCTGTTCCGGCCCGCGGGCCGTGTGTTTGACACCCCTGGTCTATTCTATACTATACTATAGCAATACTATTTTGGCATCATCAGCGTATGGTTCAAACACATTACATGGTTAAAATGCACTGGTGAAAAAAAAATGTGCGTTTGTCTTCCTGCTTTTATCACTGTGCTAACAGCAACGTATGTAACCACCTCTTTGGAGTTGTGTTCCTAATAATAATAATGAGGTGAATGCATGGTGTGCGTAGTGTCAGCTGAAAACTAGACAGAAATAGGGAGCTGACCAAGTGTAAAATTCTCGAACACATATTACGGTAGGAATAATTGGGAGCTCACAATCTTTATTTTAGAGTTGCAATTGAGGTCAGAACTCGGTGTACCAGTAAAAAATGTTTTGTCTCACCAAAGTCTTCCCAAAAACTAATTTCTGGACCTTGCTTTGTGCCCTGGAGGACAGGAATGCTTGAATAAAAAAAGGGGATTCGCCCAACCATTCGCACAAATTTGTATTGACATGCCACAATACTTTGGCCATGTAGTTTGTGATATATATGAACAATTAGTACTATAATGTACTTATTTGATTGTCCGCACTGTTTCTTGGGTACATGTGGTCCTTGTCACGTCTTGTACACGAAGTTCTTCTTCAATTCACATTTACTGAAAAAGAAACATGAAATAAAAGTCTAGGTTTTTAATGTTGTGATTGTGTTTTTCTAATACTTGCTCGTTGTGTCCTTTTTCCACAGGCGTTGTGCATAAATGTGCAGTGCAGTGATGTGCTGGAAACATTAAGGCTGATTTTCTGTGGCGCTGATGTAAATTGTTCAACTGGCATGGCCGATTGTCCCACCCCTCTCTCCCTAGCCAACACACACTCTCAACCTTTGCAAGCCGTATTACTGAGCCACAATCTGAACACAGGTAGAGCATGACCGCATGTTTGTGATGTCACTGAAGTGCCTTTATGTTCAATGGACTGATGGACCGTTATATTGGCTATATTCTCACTGTGGATTGTTTTACAAAAGTGCAACACATCCTCCAACATTCGAAAACACAATTCTCTGCTTAAAATACATCAAATAACTTAGATATTCTAGGCACTTACAACTCCTCAGATGATCGCTGAATAGAAAACCCATTTATACTGCAACAAACTTTGACGATGTGATTGTTTCTGTGTAGTTATCTTGAACATTTACATTTGATTAAATCCAAGCAGATAACCTGCCATGTATTTTTTATTTATTTATTTTTTTTGCCTCATGGCTTTGGTTTTTGTTTTACAGATCTTCCTCGGTCAGAGGTGGACGGTGGCATGGAAGAGGTGCCCTTTTCAGCTCCAACTTGTGTCTATCACAATGGCTTCCTTTTCAAAACAGGATCTATGGCTCGGGCTATCACAGAACGCAAGGCCAGAGAGGGTATGTAAGCACGATGGGTAACCGTGTAGAGTTCCGCCCACAATGGTTCTAAAGCATTGATCCTTGTCATCTCGGCATGGATTGTTTACTCACCATGAAGTACTCGGATGAAATAAAATACTTTCCTTTGCAAACATCATAGTGATCAGTTTCAACTGAGATGGTCATGGATGGACTTTGACTTTACACTGCACTTGGAGATTGCAAGGGTGTAACTGTATTACTCCGTGCGTTAATATTGTGGAGTGGATGATATGATTTTGATTACCAAATAGAAGTGTCTGGTGATACGGATGTGCAGTTTGAGCCTTTACACATCTTTATTATTGTGCGCAGAGTTCAGTCGTCGCTGGTGTACACTCAATGACGGCACATTCAGTTACTACGAGAGTGACAAGAACTCTCATCCGAATGGAGCTCTGAGATCCTCCGAAATAGTTTGCTTGGCTGTGGATGTACCCGAGAAACACGGGTATACAAACTCACACTCACACATCTGCTGCTGTTTGCATGTATTTGGTGACACGTTGAGATATTACACGAGAAATGACACACACGCCTCAACAGTCGTCTTTTCCATCCGTCCCAATTTGCAGGTATGAGCACACCTTCGAACTCTACTCTGAATCAGATCGTCTCTATCTGTTTGGCACCGACGACCCAAGCAGCCACAAAGAATGGGTGAAGTCCATTGCCAAGGTAACAAGTTGACTGACCCGTCATGTCCAATGAGCCATGTCAAGGAAGAAAATGCTGCTGCTGCACTTATTTCTCTTGAGAGCAATGTTCTTAACTGCAAATTGGAATTCTCTCAAAAAATGTGTACGAAGTCCATGTTGCTGTTCCTGAGCAACAAAATGGCAACATTTTATTTTTTTTATTTACCCTGGAAGATGCTCAGGAAGTGCTCTGATATTGCAAGACACAATGTGTGACACATTTGCTGCATGTAGACAACATCCTACCAGCTATGACAAAATGGACTGCAACCATTTTAATATGGCACTATAAACTGGTTGATGGGAATATTTGGTGCATTGACACATGATTCTTAATCCTGAATCATGAAAAGTTGAGTGCAGTGCTGCTTACTACCATTAAAACCGAATGTAAGAATAACAAGATGATTAAAAAAAAACACAATAGCTTGTTTTTCAGTTTTAGTCCGTTTTGATTATTGAGCAAATCTTAAGAGTTATTTTACAGTATATCTTGGCACAAAGTGACACTAACGTTCTTTGATTTTTGTAGAGCTTTATCCCAGCCAAAGCAGAGCCTTTATTGAGGTTAGGTTTTGAGCGGCTCGGGCGACTAAAATATAAGGATGGCCTGAACCTGCAAACGTCCAAGGTGGGCTGGTTTGCCTTGGTGGACTCCACTCTTCATGCTTACCTGGAGGACAGCCAGGAAGAAGAGATACACCTTCGCAAACTTAATGAGCTCTGTGAGTTCATCCAAAAGTTTCCAACCATCTGCTTGTTGACTCCGTACACAGCATTAAATGATTCATTAAAAAAAAAAAAAAAACATAGTTTTTGTGCCTGTGAAATGAAGACATGAACTTTTTTTTTTTTTGCAGCGATCCAACAAGATAATGAAGTACTAGTTTTGGTGGAGAGAGGAAGGTGAGCGCCTTCACGACAAATTAGACAAGTTTTTACATACATATTTCTTATGTAGAACTATGATGTAGTACCTTTGCATTTTCTGTCCTCCTTTTTATTCTCTTCTTAACTTGTTTTTGGCTTCACTCTGGTTTGGTCTTTGCCTACTAAGAACGCTGTACATAGAAGGAGAGAGGAAGTTGGATTTTGCTGGCTGGTGTGCTGCCATCCAGTCTGCAGCAGGGAGTGGAGGCGACACTCTGAGTCAGCAGCAGCTGACCGAGACAGACATACCAGTCGTAGTCCACAGCTGCATTGACTACATCACACAGTGCGGTGAGTGAACTGAAGGAAAAAGACAAACGAGCGGTAGCATAAAGCAAAAGATGCATGTAAGTAGTAAATGATCATCAGACACGCCTTCATCTACGCTTACCCTTTTGATTGATATAATTGCAAATGATTAACCAGGGGTGAACCATGCGCTTTCCCCAAACTCAGCTGGGACAGGCTTCAGTTATACGTCTCCCTAATAAGGGCAAGTGGTCCGTGTGCTCGGGTTTGAAGGATATGCCGTGCATAAATTGCATTAAATATGGTTATTTGCTGCATGTTTTTTCCCCAAATACATTTAAGTTCCCTGTAATACTGTAATATGCAATTTATTCCAAAAAAATTTTTGCGAGTCCTCACATCTTCCCGTCAGGTGCCATAACTTTATTGACATAATTTTGAAGTCTTACTCCTGATGAAGGTTAATTGTGATAGCATAATGCTCAATTTTTGTTGACGCTGCCCGAGTCATATTGTTGTGGTTTGTAATGGTGTGGAGCTGTACGAAATTATCTGGAAAGATGTTTCAAAGATTTTGGTTACCTTTAGTGGTTGCATGAGAGCTGTAAGACATTAGAGCAGCTAAGTGTGAAAAAGTGCAAACACGAGCGTGAACTTCAAGACAACAGCATATTATCTTTGTAAAGGTCCACCTCTTCTCGCATTGAGCAGGTGTATCTAATAAAGTGGCCACTGAGTGCTTGGAGTAATGCTTTGTATTTTGTTTGCATGCCATGACTGTATTTCTTTAGGTCTAACATCAGAGGGGATATATCGCAAGAGTGGCGTGAACTCGCGTGTTGCCGCTCTGTGCGAGAGGTTTCGCCAAGATGCTCGAAGCCTCCGCCTGAGGGAAGGGGAGCACCAGGTTGACGACGTCTCAAACACCCTCAAACGCTTCTTCAGGGAGTTAGAAGAAGGGCTTTTCACATCTGAAGATGGCGGCACCTGGCTTACTACGGCTGGTAAAGTTCACATGGACTTGTACTGCATCCGGAAATTTTGAAAGTATGTCTCATTAGATCACCTTCATCCCATTTCTGTCTTCACTCTCGCTTCTGTTTTGATCCAGCCATTCAGGATGAAAGTATGAAAATCCCCCAGTATCAGATACTTTTGAACAAACTGCCTCGTGTTAACAGGGCAACACTACGGGCCCTTATCAATCACCTGTACTGGTGAGTGATACACTTGCACACATTGTGAATGCCCAAAACACACCCACTGCCACACCCACATTCTGCCTACGTTTTGTCGTTCAGTGTGCAGCGGTTCTCTGAGCTGAACCAAATGAATCTCCACAACCTGGCCATCGTGTTTGGCCCTACATTGTTCCAGACAGACGGAAAGGACTACACGGCAGGCCGTGCCATCGAGGACCTCATACAGTACTACACGCTTATATTCAAGGTCAGCTGCAATCAAATGAAGCACCGATGATGTTTGTCGGTCAGATCAAAATGCATTACATGTGCAATCAAGTTTTTATCAATTTTTTTTCCTGGTTTGGCTGAAGGTTTAAATGTGGAAAATTCTTCCCAACAATTATATGATATTTTTAATCGAAATTTCCATCCACATCAATGAATTTGCACTTGCCAGATGACCAATATAACCAATCAAAACCTGAAGAGTTTATGTGATTTCTGGATTCAACAAATGTGGTGCTAGGGGGTTGCCTGTGAAATTTAATTCCGCTTTCCCAAAACTGTGATTAGTCAGTTACATTGTGATTTCACAAGGGGGGGGCAATTGCTTTTTCACATAGAGACATATAGTTTGGGATATTTTTTTGTGCCTCAATAAATTCATTTGGCATTTAGAAATTGCATTTTGTATTTCCTTGGGTAGTCTGTGAAAATTGGTTTGATGAACTGAAACCTTCATATATGATAAATATGTTACGAAAACAGAAATCAGGAAAGGTGCAAATACTATTTCACAGCACTGTATGCAAATACTGTATATCAATTTAAGCACATGCAAATGTGCTCTAGCATACCGAAGACATATTGAAAGGCAAGAGTGAACCCGTCACGAATGGTGGTGCCAGAGTAGCACAGGCAACATTTGAGATGATGGGGTGAGCTTTCCCTGCTCATGTGGACATTTATAAAAAAGTTATCGTAGCAGCAAATGCAATTTTGAAGCTTATGAATGATCTCAGAGCTTACTTGGAGCCAATCACAAGATGGAGTCATGTGGTGCTAATCAATATACTTTTTTTTTTTTATAGGTGGATGAGCTTCAGCTGAAAAAACAACTGGAAGAGATCACGGTTATCATACAAGTGCGCGAGAAATTGAACACAAAATTTCCTGTGAGTGGCAAACATGTCAAATTTGTGGTGTTGTGTCTTCCGTGGTCTCTGCTGCACTGGACCTCAATGTGTGTGCATGTGTCTTGCGTACGTGACGTGTTGTGTACAGTACATTTAGTTAAGAGCACAGACAGGTGCACAATAGTTTTACACGAGTGCGCTCTTTTTTGTTGTTGTTAATGACTGATATTTCTACTGAAACCCTCAGAGCACTGAACCCGGTGGGCATTTCATCTGCACAGTTTACTTAGAGGAAAAGAAGGACACCACTGAGCAGCATGTGAAGGTAGCCTTGACCAAAGGAAAACGAAGTGAGGGTTGATGTTGACACAGATCAAATTTAAACGTGGGTTGTCTTTCCACAGATCCCTGCATCTATGACGGCAGCAGAATTGACCTGTGAAATATTGGACAGGCGCAACATCTCCGTGAAAGACAAAGAGTACTGGAACTGCTGGGAGGTGATTGACAAGGAAGAAACGGGTGAGACTGATATCACAGCAATACAGTGTTTCGGTTTGTTTGAGAGCCTCTCTGGTGGCCATCTGGTTGACCACCACACAGCCTGTTGGTTGATTTTGCAGTAACACACAAATAACTGGCTAAATTATCTTGTGTGTCATGAAAGGAAAATGGGACATAGTGGTGAGCGGGAGAGTTCATTTTAGTTGTTACCACACTCTACACTTGGGCACTAGAACACTGAGAAAGTTATTTTGACTTTGGTGTGTAGGTGGGGAAACTGCTATAGATGATCAATTTCAATTACCGTGCCTCTTGCAGTTCAATTTAGGCCAATTCTGTCATTTAACTTCCACTCGCAGGTACTTAAATTTGTCGTCATCTCAATAGCGGAGCCGCCAACTGTTCTCTCTCTATTTCGTTCCGGAAAACTTTGAAAAGATATTAATTAAAAAAGCAAAACAAAACATTAATCATGGGTCACGCTGCTCAAAAAAGGTTGACAATGAACAACACACCAGTTGGTCGGTGACCTAAGTGTCGCTGAGGAAGCTACGCGGATGTGCGTACGTGTGCAATATGCATCATTGGAATGTCACTGCAAAGTAAATATTTTGATATTTTATTGATTTATTCTTTGCACTATTGCAGACAAATTGTTCTGAACGCGATCGGTTGCCAGCTCTGCAATTGCATTCCCTGTCTATCTGATCTTTTCGCAGAACGCCCTCTGCACTATCGGGAGAGAGTCTTACCCATCCTTCACTCCTTTGGCACCGACTCCCATCTTCTCATCAAGAAGCACATTGCTATGGAAGCAATGATCATCTATTTGGGTAAACGAGTTCATTACAGTACCATTTTTTTTAGAACAGTCCCACATTTGGCAGCAGCTCATCTGTAAGGACGTGCAGCTTTGGAACAGGAGTGTCACGTTTTAATTCCGGCTGCGGAAATGTAAAAATGGCAACGTTTGGTTGGAGATATGTTTGTCTGCTTTCTGGCTAACTTGAACAAGGCAGCACTCCCTCCGCAGCTCAAGAAGTGTAGCACTGTTTGCGCAGCCATTTCGCTTTGCCATCTCTCCCATCCAATGTGCGTGATTTGGCTAAAGTGTGCAACACAAAATATGTACAGCAGAAAGTTAATTGAATTTCCCTTTGAAGGATTTTGCATAATAATTGAATAAAAAAATGAATAAACCCTTTACTATGCCCTCCAGCCAGTAAAGTTGACCCATCCAAACATGGCATGATGAAATTCCGAGAAGAGAGGAGCATCCTTGGGTTGGGGCTGTCCTCGGGCAGTTTCCATGACCGATATTTCATTCTCAACTCCAGTTCACTGCGGATGTACAAAGAAGTCAGAGTGAGTCTGGCACGGGCGCACATGCAAACACATCCTCCCACACACTCCTTGTTCACACCCGCCGCGCCTCTTCTTCATCGTCTCCCAGAGTAACCGTCCGGAACGTGATTGGCCAGTCAGGAACCTGAGGGTCTATTTGGGTATCAAGAAGAAACTCCGTCCTCCAACATGGTGAGAGTGTAGCCACACGTGTAGTAATGCATGCAATTGGATTTTCATAATACTGGTGTGCAATCAGTGAATTGTTTGAATGAGGAGAATAATAAAAAAAAGATATATCACAATAGCTCTGATCACAAGCTGCAATTGCTGACATCACTTCCGGTGATGCAAATCATGGGCCACCATAGGTGAAAGGTGACCTGCTTTTTCATTTTATTATATTTTTAAAATACTGTTTTTGTGAAAATGAAACTGATAGGATCTTGGTTCCCCCACCCCATTTCCCTCTCCATCTCTCGCGATCGACTTGGGACCAGTCCGCGGGCTACCAGTCGATTGCAGTTGACGTATTGTACACTCCTGCTGTAGACTCTACAGTTTAATGGATTTTTCTAGGTGTGGCAAGAAGGCAACACTTTTTTTTTTAAATCATGATTTGTAATCCTACAGATAACGCACAGCTCCAGGCAAACAAAGCCGCCAAACACTCCGGGAAGTGGGAACGCGGT
This sequence comes from Hippocampus comes, assembly GCF_001891065.2. Taxonomy (NCBI): domain Eukaryota; kingdom Metazoa; phylum Chordata; class Actinopteri; order Syngnathiformes; family Syngnathidae; genus Hippocampus; species Hippocampus comes. Next base: position 2,021,710 of record NW_017805820.1, read on the forward strand.
GTAAATGTAGCCTCTACATAAATCAGGATGTATTGTATGTATTGTATTACCTCCTACTGAACTGAGTCTTCATTCAATTTAACAATCAAATCTCAACAATTAATTAAATGCTACCGAGGCAAGAATTTTAGACACCTCAACACAAGGTTTGAATATATTACACCTGAAAAGGGGAAGATGACTTCTTCTCACATTTTCACTTCCCCAGATGGCCAAGTTGTCCCAACACTTTTGTACTCATATAAATACTTTTGAGGTCATTATTCTACCCCCAAACGATCCCCTATTCAGATCATATATGGGTTCCTATTCCATATAGTTCATATTCACATGCTAAATCTACTGAACCCCCAGTTGCTTTGTCATCAGTGTGTGAATTTTAATGAGGACGGTGTTGGGAAGTGCCTGTCAGTTTACCATTGTGAACCACGAAAACATACATTAATTGTGCTAATTCTTTACGTCATACATTAATTGTGCTAATTCTTTACGCTGTCAGCATCAAATCTAAACTATGTAAACACGCTGCATCAGACCCTTGGGGAAAATTGTGTGGCATTCATCATCCAACCTGAGAATGTCATTAAGTATGCTTTAAGCAAAATTATGCTAATACATTCTGGACACTTAGCTCTGGAATATATCAGTGAAGCCACTGACCGGTAATGGATTTCAGTTGACTTTGAAATTATGACATTCAGTTCATAACGGAATGCAAAAAAAAGTTTTACTTTTTTGCTTGACCTCTCATGAATTAAAATCAGAATTCAATGAAATAATGTTTGATGATTAATTCAGCTATTGCGACCCAGGTAGCAGGGTGCCAAATGGCCTGCAGAGGGCAGGCTAATCCAAAAAATGACTACACAATGACAGTTTGTTGGGGGTAAAAAAAATCTGTCTTTTCCTGATTGCAGTTGGGGCCTGACCGTGGTCCACGAGAGTAAGAAACAAGAGAAGGCTGAGAGGCAGCAGTGGTGAGTCGTAGTAGACAACATACAGAAGCAATGTCATTCAACATTATACATTTTATTTAAACTCCATATCTGTCCGGATGCTTCGGTTAGTACAGCAACTCTTAAAACAATACATTTAAACCAACCTTTGTAATGATTTTTTCATTCTCATTGGAGAATACTACATCACTGCAAGTGTTGCCTCGTCTCTCCTTGTGGTCGACGCGCATTTTCCTGCTTGAGGCACAATAATTCTGCTTTGTTCCGTGTAAACACAAGCAGTCTCACTGGGGATGGTTTGTCTGTGTGTACATAAAAAGTAGTTATCAGTTTGCCAGGAACCACAATACACACCTGCATTAGCTACATTACATGCGGTATGTTTCACATATTCTGTACATTACATTGTTCAATATGCAAGGATAACTTGTGAGTTCATCCATGAATGCATCAGCGTGTTCCTGTTGCAGTGTGCTCGATACACCCTGTCAACATCAGTATTCGTCAACTCTCTAGTAACGGCATTGCTGCTCTCATACTGCTGTTGTTTTTTTTTTTTTTTTTTTTTTTTTTTAGTTCTATCATGTTTCCCATGGCAAAAACATACCAGCAAGGGTGGAATGGAGCAGGGGGGAGGGTGTGGTGGTGTGTGCGTGTTCGAGAATAAAAATTAAAGGGGTCTTGATTTACAGTATTCGCCATGCAAAATCCCCATCAGGGATGAATTAAACTGGTGGGCTAGCACATCTGTGGTCTGCCTCACAGTCAGAGGTTCTGGGTTCGAAAATCAAATCTTTGGAGTTGGAATGTTTCTCTAGGCTCTGTGGTCACCCATTCTAAAATCATGCATGTTGGGTTCCTTGAAGAAACCCGAGCTGACCCGTATCCCTACACTGGATCAATTGTACTAAATAATGATTAAAAAAAATGTATCTGTTGTTATGGCTAGAGGACTTCATATTTTGCCTTCTGTTGTTTTTCGGTCACATTTAAGCATATATTTTATATGCAGTTGATGGGACATGCCACGTATAAACAAAACCATTGCATCAAATCTAAGCATCATTATGACCCCCCCCCCCCCCCAAAAAAAAATCCTGGCCTCTACACTGGATCAATTGTACTAAATAATGATTTTTAAAAAAAAATGTAACTGGTGTTATAGCTAGAGCACTTCATATTTTGCCTTCCGTTGTTTTTCAGTCACATTTAAGCATATATTTTATATGCAGTTGATGTTTAATGAGCTCTGTTACTACTGAGAAAAATCTAGTCGAAGGCAGATACTGAAGGTGAGTGCATTTATTTAATGGGGTTGAAGTGGAGGCTTGAGGACAGTTTTTTTCCCAAAGTGGACCCCTTTCTTTTTTCCTATTTGGTTCTCAATTTTTTATCAAATCCGTGTTTCCGTTCGTTCCGGGCAACTGACTAAATGTTTATTCAAAAGATGCGCTCAAAGCAAAAATCATGACTAATAGAAGGCAGATACTGAAGGTGAGTGCATTTAATGGGGTTGAAGTAGAGGCTTGAGGTCAGTTTTTTTCCCAAACTGGACCCCTTTCTTTTTACCTATTCTCAATTTTTTTATCAAATCCGTGTTTCCGTTCGTTCCGGGCAACTGACTAAATGTTTATTCAAAAGATGCGCTCAAAGCAAAAATCATGACTAATTAGAAAGTGTGCATTCAGCACCGCAGCATAGCTGATGACTCAAGAGGGCTGCGTGAGGGCAACCTGAGTTGCATAAAACACAGATACCGCAAACACACACACTGCATTCTCAAATGAATAATTCTTCAATGAGGCTTAAGCACACGCAATGGTTCACTTGATTTGCTTTTATTTCTGCAGGTATCTCTGCTGCGAGACTCAGCCCGAAATGAGGGAGTGGTACGCTACTTTTCTGAGTATTCAGGTTAGCTTTCGCTCTCTCCCGCACACACGACCACACTAACTCAGTGCGATGGCGAAGTGTCCCAATCCATATGATTAACCTGTACAAAAAATTCTATTTGAATACCCATTCTAATGGATTCCTAATGTCAAGGGTCCCATTTGTGCCCGCATTGCAATGCATTCTTGACCATGGGAGCTCATATCGGCGTACATTTATGAGCCCAAATAAGATGCATAATTAACAATCTTATTTTTTCAAGCTTAGTTTGTTCTACAAAACTGCATGTGCACAAGATTTGACTTGATTTTTGTGAAATTTCTCATCACCTGTACAAGAGAAACAGTGCAACATAGACATGTTCCAATAAACCAAGACAGTAAAAATATCTCCAAAATGAAAGCGCACCACCACCACAGTTGGCTACTGTATCTTGTGGAGTCAACATAAAGGGCGTGAAGAATGACAGGGGGCCTATAAAACCTGGGGGGGGGGGTTGGTCAGAGCTGGTGTCAAAACCGTCGACTTTGCACTGTGTTGTCATGTGCTTCACCATTCTGCTCCTCCTTCAAGAATGACGGCGACGTGTGGCCTCAGGATGGACTCCAGCCGAGCCGCGCGAGCCGCGCGTTGCCCGACACGCGTCACGGTAACGTGTCACTGATACCGCTGCGCGGCAGTGAGAATGAGATGCGGAACAGCGTAGCCGCTTTCAGCCAAGATCCGCTTGCTGTGAGTCAACCTACCAATCACTGCTTTCAAAATCTCAGCCAAAGCTGGCAGTTCCCAATTTGCTTGCTTGTGTCAGAGATGCCGGCGTTCAACTGCTGGTCCAAACCCTCGACCCCGCTCTGTTGCATTTATACATCATCCAGAATAAAGAATAAAGCTTAGCCTGGTGAAGTGCACACTGGCGAATACTCACTTGCCACTTTCTTGTCGCCTTCACCCAACACAAATTTCAGAGTATGAAGACTTTGGACAAGAAGAATGACTTAAATATTAATGTCAGACATTCTCATTTGAATGCAGTCCACGAGCTGTATCAAAAGGTCTGCCTTTCCAAAGTTAATCATGCCGGATAGGTATTTGATTTCACAGCGTTTATTATTCTAATTGAGTACTTGAGTGACAAACGCAGATTGTATTTGCTCATCGCTCAGGCCTCCTCATGGTTCACAAGATAACACGATAACAAGAGAACTGGACCGTACCAGACCAGATTTGATTGGGCCAAGAGGATTGATTTCATTGTTGCTCAAAACAAAGGGGTAAAATTAGTACAATTGATTGCTCAAATAAAAAGAAAAACGAGGCTCATAATTTCTGCGTTTCATTGGTCATCCATATGAAATGTAGCGAGCCTTAATGGATTGGATGCTGTAAAGTGTGGACATGGCTCGAGTAGAGCATTCAGACTTATTTTCATCACACGCCGCGTCAGACGTGGTTGGTTTCCCTCAGACGGGCTTTAGGATGGTGAAAATGATCTCTTTGTGTGATCACCTTATCATAATTGCTCTTGCATTTAATTATGATTAAAAGGACCAGCAAATAAAGACACGGAAAATAGTGACAGCCAAATTTAAGTAGTACTGTTCATTTATGCTAGGAAGGGATTTGGTTTACATTTTAACATTTGTAGGAACTAAATAAAGAAAAAAAACCCAATTCGGATCCAGATTATATGCAAAGCGCGCCCAGACGAATTGGAAGTTAAGTACAATGAAAAAAAAAAACATTTTAGCAAGGAAACATGAAGTGGGCACATTTTGTGTTTTAGTGGGCTCGTCTGTCTCATGCTCCTCTATTTCTGCGGCAGAGGGAAGCGGACCTCTTCTGACTTTTAACAGGAAAACCTGCCTTTTTGTCGCAACTTGCACTATTCAAACAAACCATTCAAGAAAAGTTGATCAAAATAATCATCTCTCAACTTGATGGAAGTAATGAGGCCGCTTTATTATCTTTGGTAAGGGCAGACAATATTTCGTTATTTATTTTATTTTTTTACAAATTGCCAAGGTGGTCCCACCGAGTCACTGGTCTTCCCAGCATATTCCATTTTTTTTCTTGTACTCCATCCAGCAGAACAAGAGTTCGGGGTTTGTGCCAGAGAAGCACGTCTAATCTCTGTACTGTGATTTTGACTTGAATTAACCATCATAACTGGATCTGGCTTCCTAAACTGCGAGTTTCGATCTAAAAACTCTTGAGGTGCTCCCACATGCCAGCGCAGAAGAATAGATGGCTAATTTGCATCCTGCGCTGCAAACCAGAGAAAGAGGAGAAGGGAGTGGAACTGCGTCATCTCCATATTGTCGTTTTGTGGAAGTGTGAGCCAAGAAAACACAAGCGCAAGTTATTCTGGCAGAAATTTACCACGCTGTCTTAGAGAATCCCCGAAACAATGAAAAGAATCTCGTGCCCGCCAGGAGCGCTGCCACCAGAGCGCCTTGTAGACTTGGCAGGACTCTGCTGGGCTCCATTACAAACATTGTCACCATTGGACCAGAGCAATTCAACGGCATCTGCTCTCCTCTCTTCTGCTCTCGTTTTATTTCTTGCTTGATTTATTTATTGCAAAAACAAGTGAGTGGAGCCATCCACGTAGATCTGCCTCTGCTCTTACCAGACATCCCATGTCTCGATTGGCGACCGACAGACTCTCAACAGTACAGTGCCTCACGTGGCTTCTATTGATTCTCATCCATTGACTTCCATCGATCCATTCATTTGAGTTGAGGATTTGAAAGGAATTGCTTTAGGAAGCCCGAGCCTCGCTTTCGACGTGTGGTTGTGTGCGTGGGGGGTTGACTACCATAAGTGTAAGACAGGGGCAACCCTCAAAGCATATTTTCGGTGGGGCTTACTGCCAAGTTTCCCTTTTCCAATCGCCTTCCAGTGTTCACCTGCTCTAAACTGTTTGTCCATCTATCTTTCAGCTGTTTAGAGACATTCGATAATGGAGGCTCCAAGAAAGGTACAGTGTTTCACACTAATTCTCTTTTGTTTACAAACGACTTGGAGATGCACGGCAATGCCCAAGAGTGCATGATTTATACGGACGAATGCATTGGAACCTCCACAAAATCAAGACTCCCAATTTCTTCGGACTTCTCAGCATTTTATTTTTTCCTCCATTGAAATGAATAGATATTGAACGAATCTGTTCCGGGGTCTCGCGGTAATCTTTTAAAAACCGCGCGGATCCAATTTTTCGCATGCTTCATTGCCACCTTGCATAATAATGTGTAATCAATCAAATGAGTACTGGGCATTCGAGGACCCATGGAAAGCACGTTACCTTCCATAAACAATACGTGTGCAAAATCAATTGTTTTATGAATTATTAGTGTTGATTTGTCGATAATGGGCAGCCTGCGCGGAGATGCGTGTCCAGCATGGCCAACTGTGTGGCTCGTGTTTTATGAGACACCTGGCAGGCTTGCTTTATGTAAATCACCCTGACAAAGACCCTCTGTCAAGGCCGGAGCATCGAGTGCGGATGGAATTTCAGTGGCAAAGCCAACAATTCTTGATAGGTTAGCCTCTGCTCGTTTTCACTCCCCGTTTAGTTCCTTTCATCCCTTTTTTTTTTTTTTTTTTACTGCTTCCAACAGAAATGTCCACAGCTGTTTTTCATGTTTTTGGAGCTGCTTATTCTGAGTAGCATCAGAGCCATTTTGATGGCCAACACTGGAAAGATCAAAGATGAAAAGGCAGGCTTGCTTTTTTTTTTTTTCTTTCTGAGCTGGTTATTGCACTTTAGCTGCCAGGACGGAGATATTGCGCATCTAATTGTGCAAACATTTTCTTGCTCCCATCGCTGGTTGCTGTAATGGCATCACAGAAAACACAGCACAGCCAAATTAAAAGATAAACAAAACTAGGTGGCGTTAATCTTGCCAACGGGCTAAAGTCTTGACATTCTTGCGTAAAAAAAAAAAAAAACTGGATATTTTGGGGGGAAAAAAAAGAGACCAATATTACCGGTAATTGCTTCCAAACTTTTTCAATCATATTTACTGAACAACTAGTACTTGTATCAAGTAATTCGTGCCACACCTTCAAAGATACAACACCAAAAGATGTCAGGGATAGCCGACTAGAACATCTGAACTTAATTTGTGGTTAATCCGAGGCACTCTAAATGGGGTCAGGTATGTGCTGACTCCCATTTAACTTAAGTATGAATATGGTCGATTCATTCTAATTGCAGCCACGTCCACAGCTATAAGAGTGTGCGCACACTTGTGTAACCAAATTTTCAATTGCTCATTTCAAATTCCACTCTTGAATAGATTTTATTTTTTTTACAACTGCGTTGTACCAGGTATAAGTCATATTGATGGTGAAAAAAAAATTTCTCTTGGTCTCTCTCGCTCTCAAGTAAACATCACAAACCTGGCATTTGAACAGGGGTGCGTAGACATTTTATATTCACTTTATACCAAGGTGTAAAACACATGACCAGCGGGAGTTGTTGCACTCAAGTCACAGTGTACCACTGTATTGAGGTTCCAGTGTATTTGTGTGTTTTGAAATCCTTAATCCTAATCCGTGAGAACACATTAATGACCAGCATCATATGTGTTTGCCAGGCCTCCAAAATGGCTCACCCCTGTCAACTGAAAACACTTTTCCAAGATTGACCTCTTGGCCGAAGAGACTTAAGGCTCAACCTGCAGTGGGACTCAACTTCAGCTTGTGTATCTTTTGTACAGGGCAAGTGTTCGGCGTCATCAGGTGACCTCACCTCTCTCCAGTGACATCATCAGTGTGACACTGTGGACCAGAATGAAGAAAGAGCAGGAAGTGAAGAGAACCAAAAGAGCCATTCTTCTAGTATTTCCCCCTGCACAGTTGAAATGTGTACTTGAATGTTTTTTTGGACACTTTGAGGAAGGGGTTTTCATCCCCGACGGGCTCCTGAATGGCTTCCATCTCGGCAAGAGTCAAGTGCGCATGGATGTGCGCCTCCCACATTGCATTGCATCATGGACCATAAGCATTAAAGCACACCCTGAAGGAAACTTTAATTCCTATTATGCATTTCTTTTGAAGGAGGATTTAACCGGGTTGCTTGAAGGCGCTCGCGTTTGGCTGCCTTTTGTTCTTTTTTCCATTGTGTACATATATATATACAGTTCGATGATCATCCTGCAGTTCAAAATTCAACCATGGCCATTTTAAGGAAAGCGTCATGTTAATGTGATGGCGAAGGTGGACTACTTTATTTCAAGTCACCCTCCTGCCCTCTTACTTCAGATTTGTGGACACACACGCGATCCTCACGGGCAATATAATGGTAATGATCAATGTTTACTCTTGTAGTGAGTTCTGAAACAATCTCTTAAGTCTGTGACTGCTCTCGACTACACCACTAGCTTGTCGAGCGAAACCTGTAGGTCAATTCCCTCTTGTGAATTGTTCTTATTTATTTAGGTTCCAAAGGATGCAAGATAGAGTGCTGTCTTTTTTCTTTGTTTTTTAACCATGTGAAGCATAGTGTGTGTGGGAGGGAAAAAGAAAACTATGTACCTGAGTGTGTTGATTGTAACCCAGCAGCCCTCATGTCAATCCATTTTAGAGCATTCTTAATTTCATCAACTATGAAATACAAATCATTGTCAGAAATGGAGGTTGTTTTGCCCTCTAAAGTTATCAAATGTTGTGTGCGCTGAACGAAAAGCAGTCTTTTTCATGTTCTGAGACATAGTACAGATGGAATGTTTGTCATTCTGATATTTATTTATTGTTAGGATACTTGTTACAAGTAGGGTTTTTTTTCTACTTTATAAAGGTAGCTCAAATTTCCATAAGTGTACTTAATATGAATGTCGATTTGGGGGGAAAAAAGATGTCGAAGATTATTACATAATGAAGCACTTGTTCACGTCTTTAATCAATAATTGGTAGATAAAAGTGATTGTTAAAAAAAAATCCTACAGTTTGTCAACCGATTTTTTTTCTTGACCTCTAATAAACACTTCTCCCACAATTGTGTGTGTGCTCCAGTTAAAATGGCTGCACAAAAGTCTTTCGAAAAGGTTAATGTACTCGACCTGAAGGCAGGCCACCGTGTTCGTAAAATGCAAATTGTGCGAGGTCAAGTTGGCACTTGGGAAAATGGACACGCGCGCGCATACATGATGTATGTACAATGTGACAACTGTTGGACAAAGTTTTCCTGCCCTGTGGATTTCGTGCCATAAAGTGGAGCCTATAGACTTGCCAGGAGGATAATGTCACAAGGATGGATGTAAAGGGCGGTGGTACAGTAAAGAGTAAAGGGGAGGCGGGGGGCTGCAAAGGTTTGTGTGTTTTGAGTGATTCATGGTGGTCCACCGGTTATGTGGTCATCGCTATAACCAGAAGTGACACATCAGGGTCAGTATATACCTCAAGACACATACCGGAGAGCCCCCCCTCCCCGTCAGGGACCTGCACACGGTAGACTTTCACGTTTTCCACACGCACAGGAGACCCACCGGCGATGAACACAGCGGGATGCATAATTGTATGCACACACACGCCTTTTAAATGGCCTTTGCTACTGTATATAGGTCATAGCAGCACTTTCATAAATCAGAGGCACTGAGACAAAAGAGAGCTGTTCAAATGGAAGATGGAGATAACGTGAGCTTCGGGGGGGGGGCTTTTGGGCACACGGGGGTCAGCCGAATATGCACCTGCTGTGGCTGTCTGCGCCCTGACTTTGCACACAAGCGTGGGAGAGATGAACGTGCTTCATGCTGAGCTTCGGCAGCAGGCATTTAGCGCCACGCTGTACAAATGCAATTTTTGCAATTCAACCTTGTGCCAAGTTTGTTCGACATGGAATCGTTCATTTTCTTGCTGCGTATGATGGCTCCGCCGATCCAGCAAAAAAAAAAAAAAAAAAAGGCACGCTTCAGATTGATGTCCCGATTGTTCTTTTATTTCTCCGTCTCCACCATTAATGTTAGGAAATCATGGGAGACCGCGAAAACTACCAGTCAAATATTGGCCCTTTTATGACAGCCTTCCCAGAATAACTGCAAATTCAATCACACGTGGTTCTTTTATTTTCCTTGCTGCGAACAAAAACACAAACATACGCAAGCGTATTGCAGCACACCAGGAAGAGGGGAAAAAAAACAAAATACGGGAATCTATTAACAGTTTCAAATCACTCACCAAAAAGTCATTAATAAATAATTATTTATTTATTTCCTGTTTGTAAATTATTGTCACTGCACTTTTATTTTGAAAGCAGGAGATTTACACACAACGCTTTGCCGTCACTGATTGAATGGACAGGTGGATGCAAAGGTGTTCATTTGCTCAACCGTTTGGATATGTTTGAATAAGGTAGGAGCTATTTTTACATGCTGTAACGTGCTCGTGGTATAAACATGGACATATTTTGATTGATGTATGGCATCTGTGTCTGTCTAGGGGCCTGATAATACCAGCATTAGCACCATGACTCACTTTCTTTCACCATATTTTGGTGAGTTTAAAGTGTTTTAAAGCATTGCTGGGATTACTAAAAAGTTGCCCCAAATGCTGATCACGTTTGAGAGCATCTTGAGCATTAAAATTTTTTTTAAAAAATCCCCTTGCCTTGGCATGGGGGATAACATAATTTTGGAAAACATAATTTACCAGATTTTAAACATATACAATATTTTGGCTTATTTATTTACATTAACGTAGTTATTAGAAATTACTTCACCTAACACAATGTGATTTATTCTGACTGCATGAAGATATGCCGTTATCTCCCTGTATGAAGTTTTGGGGTGAAATGAATGAAATGCGTTGATGATAAAGTATTTCTTAATTGAAATAAATTAAGGAAATTATTAGGTTTGCTGAAGGTCAAAATATGTTGTGATGAACCAGATTAATAAAGAATTTATTGGAATCAGCCATCTTTGTTATTTACATTCCCCAAAAACACTTTAAGGTCGGAACTGGGACATTTCGAGTGGGATAAATCCCACTTCCCACCTTCCTCGAATGCAGCATTATATGCAGTGATGTCCCCTGTGACTTTAATTTATGCCCACGTATGTATGAATGTGAGTATGCATGTTTGTTTGTCCAAATGCACCCTGTGAGTGACAGGCGACCTTTCCAGGGTGTACCCGTGAGCCCAATGAGGACATCATAACACGTCATACAGTTTCCTAACAACACATGGATGTGGTTGCTGTTGGATGAATGCACTGCATCTGTACTTTACGTTGGTTTAGACTTTTGAACATTTTTGCTGGCAAGAAAAAGGCACTTGATCAGAGGTTGGACTTCTTCAATCAATTGCTATAAAAAGCATTTGTGTCAGAGGTCACAGCAAAATACATTTAACGTTCCACTTAATAACTGTGGGATGCATTCATGCGCCGGAGAAAGAATAGAGACGAATGCAGGATTGACATTGTTTTATCTTGGATTACATTTTTTTTATGTCTCCCCTGAAGTTCAGGGGCATGCGCAGAAGTGAGCAGCTGTCAACACGACGGACGAGGTGAAAGTGCAGCTGCATCAAAACATTGCAAGCATCTTTCATGTTCCTCACTCTGGAATCATGTCGCTTGTAAAACACATTGCAATGAATTCATGCTGATTGCAAACTCTGCAGAGGCAACTTTTTTTGTTGTCGTTTTTGATGAAACAAAGTGACCATGCAGTACAATCGAGTCATTTTTACAGCAATATAATGAGGGCACTCATTGAAATGCTACTACTAAAACTTACAATAATAATAATAATTATCATCATCATCATCATCATGTTGCTCATATTCAAATTTATCATTGCAATCCAGCGAACCCCCATTTATTGCAAGGTTCACAAATGCACCCACAGTAGGTGAAAATCTACAATGTTGAGCGACCATTTAAAAAATATTTGGAAGAGTTTTAAGCCTCGCACATGCTTTGAACTAATTTAATCATATTAAAAACTTAAAATTTGAAAACAGTTTTTTTTTCATGTATTCCTTGGTGCCTTTTATCCCACGGTGTGTTGAAATTGACTGAAAAACTGATACATAAAATAAAACCAAATCAAACATTATACTGCATATTGAAAGAGTGCCATGTTCAAGCATGCCCTATTTTCTCATTCGTCAACTCTTTTAATTCCTTGAAAGGAGTCTGACTGTGTTTCGCAAGCGTGGCAATATTACATCACTGGTGTAACCCACTTATTGAAACAACTTCTCTTTTTCGTGTGATTGCTTAAAAGATTGCAAGATGCCAAGTGAGTGTGAGGCACAGATGTTATATTAAGCACAGCGGGACAGCCTGCATGGTGTTTCTTCAGCTATCAGGGATTGGTGCCTTGTAGGGGAAAAAAAAAAAATCAAATTTAAACTTGACTTTCTGATAGAGTAGAGCAGCAAGATGATCGAACGTGCCTTCTACATCAGGCAGCCAATTGAAAAACTGCATTCGAAGCCACCGTTGAACGATTGTGTACATAAACTGCATGTTTTCTTTTTAATCCTGTATTCTGGCCATGATGCATAAATGAAGGGAATGAAAGAAGCAAGGAAAAAAGCAATTTGGGTTTCAAGGGACAGGTGATTTCCTCAAAGCAGACATTGTATGTATTTTGTTCACCATTTAATAACAGTTCCCAGTTGTTTTAATATTGGACACGTCAAAATACCGCAAGGATCAAAACTTTTAGCACACTTTATCCACCCTATTTCTTGTCTTGTCTCAATGAGCATCGAGTCCCAAGTACCTTATTTTCCGCACTATACGGCGCTTCGGAGTATAATGCTTCAATGAATGGCCTATTTCAAAACTGTTTTCATTTATAGGGCGCGCCGCATAAAAAGACGCATAGAATAGAAGCCACAATAGTGGCTGCGGTTGCCTTATGCATCTGCTAGATGGAGCTACGGTAAAGGAATACAATACAATACGATGTAGCTTTATTTATATATTTATACCGCTGCAGCTGTAACACAGCGCTTTAAAATATGACATCCAAGACATCATCATATTGATCCATAAATAAGGTGCATCGAATTATAAGGTGCACTGTCGGCTTTTGAGAACCTTTTATGCTTTTAGGTGTGTGGAAAATATGGTGCTCACTTGCACCCTGTTTTTGATTAGCCCTTTTCGGTACAACTAATTAGGTGACTTGACCTAGGGCGTTTTGTCATTGTGACCTTTTCTCCTGGCTCAGCATGTCCCTAATCTCTCTGCTCCATGGCCCACATATCTAGTCAGAACCAGCTAAGACTGTGGAGTCATTTATATGCAAACACGCTAAGCAGAGCGACCCTCCTGGGTGCGGGCACCTTAGGGAGTATAAAGAGTAAAAACCATGCTGGACAGTTTCGACCTTCTTCCGCAATCTCGCAAAAAAAAAGACTCCACGACCATGTCTCGAACTTCCTGGCATCCAATAAAGAGCGTAACCGAGAATATCGTCTTCTGGTCGTTACTGTTAGTACAGTAACGAGTATTAACGGTAAAAGGACCGAGTAAAGGGTTCCCACAGAACGTTGCAAAACCACCTCAGATACCGTGGTAAATATTGATTTTGTTACCATGACAACCAGGGTCAAAGCCAGAGGTTGAACAAGCTCTGTTTTGAACGTCATTCAGTTGATATGCTGGCTATAGGAAGGTGTGAGAAAGCATGCTTCCATTGGTTGTTGCCGCATTCCTTTAGCAGAAAACGGAGGGGAACAATTGTTAAAATGTCAAAATCATCAAACGAGGAGCGCTCGACAATTTTTGCCTGACAGCAACTTTATCCAAGTACTACAGAGAGAGTACATCATTCTTTATCTATTTTAAGATAGTTATATGTATGTGTGTGGTTTTTTTTTTTTTTTGCAGCCTACAGCCTCAACTAGAACAGGCAAAGTCATGTGGACTATCATACAGTTAGTTGATTAACACTATGTTGTCAGCCGCCTCCAGCTGACAGGCAGAAAAACATCCCACATTTTACACACACACACACACACACACACACACACACACACACACACACACACGCACACACACACACACACACACTTCCCGAGTCCTGCAGTGCTTCCTCCATTGAGCAAAAGCCACCAGGCTGTGCTGCGCCTGATTACCTCCCTTCAAGTTGATCACCAATTACTGGCCCTTCACACACAAAGAAGGGAAAAGGTCCTTATCATGGTTTCTATGGCAACCAGTCTCTCAATCTATTCGATGATTCTTGGTGGCTGCCCTGTCCAAGCATGGCTAGAGGCCGATTGGAACAACAACGGAAAATATACTGCAGATGTCTTGGTTTGGGAAAGAGTTGACTTGAACACGTTAATCACAATGGAAGTAGAAATGAGCAGCGCAGAGACTTGAGGTTTGGGGTTTGAATCTCACCATTCCTTTGCGGAGTTGATATGTTTTTTTCTGCGCTTGTCTGAGTTTCTCGGAGCACTGCACTCCGAAATAACATTTTCAAAAACACCTCTCTAAGGCTTTGCTCCTGCCTATACCTCCCCTCTTTTTTTTCTTTTTTTAACTTTATCTTCCAGCCTGCCTATTTCTTGCGTATGGCAGTTACAGTGGAATTGCGGAACATTCTCTGTCTGACACAAGCGTTATCTCCCCCGAAGCAGTCAGTGCAAATGTTCTCTGGGGGAAGGACAAGGGCAGTAAGGGTGGAAGAGTGCAAGTTATTGAAACGGAGAAGGGAATGTGCCATGAAAGGGGTAACCTCGTGGGAGCCAGAAGCGGAAGGGGAGGACTGTTCGATTTTAAAAGCTAATCCTAAAATAAATAAATAAATAAATAAATAGTAGCAATAAAAGGCAAATAAAAAGGGGCGGAAAATGGTCACATCAATAAAAGAGGTAAGGCAGCATCAAAAGAGAATCAGTCCTATAAACTGGACAAATTCAGCCAAGGTGGTGTAATAAAAAGCAACACCGGTGTGTTTAGGTCCAATAAATGGACTGTGCCTGAGGAGCCAGCATGCACGCGTGATGGAACACTGATTAAAGCGCAGAGATATTCTTGGTGCCTCGCAAGTCAGGAAAAGTTCACCTCACTTTGGTTGCCGATAAACAAACTTGAGAAAACCTCAAATCTCAGCACTGTACAATGCAATGTTAGACAATACATGAGGTGCTTTTTACCCTACCGTGACCTGTATATATTTG
>NW_017805820.1:2036794-2057061 GCF_001891065.2 Hippocampus comes
ATAAAACCCTCAAGCTTCCTGGCCTCTGGTAGAGGACCCGAGCTGAATGGGGGATGGACACCACCCGAGGGGTGAGACAAGGATTTTATATACGGTATATATATATATGTACTGTATATATAAAATGATATTTGAGTAACTTTTATCTAAATTATAATGTGAAGGTTCGAGAAAAAATAAATATAACTGGTATTAAGACACCCTAACAAGCTCAACTCCTCCAAGTGGGGATCGATCAAAGAAAGGAGCAAAAAGGAGTCGTCACTTCCTCCTACAAGGAAGGTGAGAGGAGTCAAGTGACGCATTCAAGAGCGTTCAGTTTGTTCGAGAACTGAAATTCGGTCGTCATCCGAGGCATAAAAACTTCAAATTTTTGGTCGAAAACCGATTTCGTCGAGAACAGAGACATTCGAAAACCGAGGTTTGACTGTATAGTAATATATAATAATAAATAATATTATAATAAATATATTTACAGCACTTTGTTTGCAGTTCTGGTTGTTTTTAAAGTGTTTTAATGAATAAAGTTGTGTTGGGTACTTGGTTCTGACAAGTAGAATATATGTGATGGATGTTTCTGTTCCATTTCTTCAGTCAGGCCAGCTGAACGAGTATACCGAGCGCAAGGAGATGTCTGCAGATGTGGTCTGCATGAGTTTGGCCAATGTTCCTCCTGGTGAACAGCGCTCTCGTTTCCTGGCTGTGGGACTAGTTGACAACACGGTTCGAATCATATCCCTGGACCCTTCGAGTAACTTTTATCTAAATTAATATAAACAATTTATGTGACTAAAAAAAAATCAAGAATACAGCTGGTATTAAGACACCCTAACAAGCTCAACTTCTCTAAGTGGGGATCGATCAAAGAAAGGAGCAAAAAGGAGTGGAAGGAGGGATGGATGGATGGAGGCATAAGAAGGATGAACGGCCTGGGAGATGAGTGCTAATTGTAGATTAGTCGCTCAAAGCTCGTCAGTGCGTGTGCATGTGGGTGCGCGTGCACACACATCAAGTTGTACATGTTTAATGAAACTGCACAGTGATTAAGGGCAAATTCCAATGTTTTACCCCCAGAAATCCCTTTCTAACCCCCACCCCCCCAACACCCACACACCCACACCCACACACACACACACAGAGTGCAGATGTTGACAGCTGTCAATGTAACAGTAGTGATGCTAACAGGCTGGTGCACTTACCGCATATTATGCATGACCGGTTCAAAATAGCACTGCACTTCGTCAAAACTCAGTCAGCTGACAAATTATCATTATGCCTCAAGATTAAAAAATGTCCATTTATATTTGATCAGTTAGCACCTCCGGTCGTCATATCGTTGTTTGTGTGTGTGTGTGTGTGTGTGTGTGTGCACGTACTGTATGTGCACAGAGTTTGAATGTATGTGGGTCATGAACTGCATGCTGGTTAGTTCGACAAGTCATGATTTGCATCATGAGGAAACGCGTTTATTATCTCATCCTTGCTCAGCTATCGTAAAACCCTGATCATAAAAATACGCATTTTAAACTTGCTATGTCATCGTGTTATGTGATATGGGCAGTCTTTTTATATAGTATACAGTACAGAATAAAATGAATAAAAGATTTTAAAAAAACAATCACAAATATACTGTAAAAAAAAAACATTTAAATATCTGCTTGCACAATCAGTTTTCAAGCATTGCAATATAATCCGAATAATTTTTTAATTCAATTTAGCTTTGCAAACGTTCCTGAATTAAATTGAGTATCGCATTTCTAAACGCATACAGTATCTCACAGATCGCTTGTTCATTCTGTCCTCAAGTACTTGTTGTTTTGGACCTGTCCTGCAGCAAATTCTGTGGTCCGACATAATTTGAAGAATTTACTGTGGACACATCCCAAACATTGGGCCTTGCCGTTGGCATTTCTGTGACTGCTGAAATAGACTCCTCATCAAGAGACCCAGACGAGCTGGCACCGCGTACCTGCTAACACAATGCTGACCCTGTCAAGCCCATCAGACTTCTCGCTGCATGGGTCAGGACAAACCTTGCCATCTGCATTTAGAGGATAGAAAGAGTCTCCGTTCACGAAAAGCGCAGTCTCGCTGTTGAGGAAATAGGCTCGCGCATAATCCCTTGTGCCTTGGGAACCTTTGGGAGTGAAGTCTGATGTGATTCAAGAACACTAACCCAAACCCAAACTGATTTGAGGTGTACCGAGCATTTATTTTTTTTTTTGTGGGTGTGTTTTTGTGTGTGTGTGTGTCCTGACTCTCATGTCATTTATTAAAGATCCTTTTGGAATAATTTTTTTGAATCATTATGAATCACCTTTTTGGGTGTGTCAACAGGTCTGAAAATAAATCGCCACTTTTTGCAAGTTCACACAACCAGTACACAGTGAAAAGAATGAAAATATGTGACACCTCCAAATAATAATAAGGCAAATCCGTCATTTATTTAACAGAGATGATCTGTTAGACAGCGAGATCCATCAAATGTGGAATGTGCTCTACGAATTGTATTTCCTATTTAAGATATTGATCTGCTCTGTTTTATGAATCGTATACCAGAGGCTACGACGGTCTCCTCATGTTCTCTGATTTGTCGGCATAAAATGCTGAACTATGCAGTCAGCCTCATGAAATATCTTTTATGACACTAATATAGTGATGCGTGATAAGGAATTTGTCTATGAACCATTCCCAAGTGATCACGTTGTTCATTTTTAATGTCCTCCCAGGTATGCCTTGTTTTCTTTCATACGCTTTGGATTTATGCGTTGAAGCTTGACGGCCTGACCCTGAATGACTTCAGTTAGAAGCCATGTTATTGTTGGCCAGTGTTTTTTTTCTTTTTTTTTTTTTTTAATGCGAACAAATAATGTTGAAATAACTAACAAGGCTCTTGTGCCAGTGACAGCATACTGAGCCAAACTGGAAAGAGAAGCTTTTATTTCATCAGACTGCTGTCAAACTGAGTGTTCTGGGCATGAAGGTGAAATAGAAACTGGACTGTGAATGGATAGTTGGATCCCGGTTTGCCTGGCAGGTTTGACTGGCCCAATCGTAGCAGAAAAATTTTAATCTTTAGTTTATCTGCACATTTTATGACACCAAATTGGAACAGGACCTGTTCAAAACATCCATCAGAGGAGCAATTACGGCACACTCTGTCCAGGAATTGGTCAGTGCCTGTCACGTTGGCGGCCAATGGCCCAAAGGACAGCACTGTTCCTTAGCTCCAACTCACACGAGCTCAATGGAAGAGAAGAGATGAGCCAAAGAGAACGTGAAACTGCAAACCCACTAATGCAACATTAGTCATCCGGCTCAGTCTTCAAATCTTGACTGGTGTGATTCCTTTCCAGCTGCTAAAGCTTCCCATATGTTTGTTAGGTCCACTGAAGACTCTAAATTGTCCATTAATGCTAAATTTCTCCAGCGCTTGTCCTCATTTGTGCCACAAGTGAGCTGGTGCCTATCCCGGCTAACTTTGGGCAAGGGCCAATCGCAGGGCACATGAATGCAAATGTGAGTGTGAGTTTTGGTTTGTGGTTTGGCTGCACTTCATGTGATACTTTGATTGACAGATGAGCTCATCACTGAAGTCCGCTCGGACAAACTCTGTGACTTCTCTGTGACCCAAAAAAGGATGTAATGGTAGATGTGATATGATAAGCTGCGTCCAAGATCTTCCATACTTCCATTTGTTCAGTATTTTCCGAGATGGATTGTGGTCTACGCAGACACTCTTTGGCAAATGTCTTTTTTTTTTTTTTCTTCGTGTATTTAAAATTTCTAGCTATATGAAATTTCCTCACAAAACACAAGCCTTCGGACTCCATTTGTTCAGTATTTTCCGAGATGGATCGTGGTCTACGCAGACAATCTTTGGCAAAGGTCTTTTTTATTTTTTTTTTGGGTGTATTTAAAATCTCTAGGTATATGAAATTTCCTCACAAAACACAAGCCTTCGGACACATGATATCGACACATGATGGTTTTTAGTTTTATTGTTGCTCACTCAAGAAAATGAAATGTTTACTTTAATTTGACTTTAAAGTGGTCTCACTTAAGATAATATTATTTGATTTTAAAAACAAAATTACATTGCGTGGGACAGGGTGACAATTAAGAAGAAAAAAAAAGGAATGAACCAAGTTAATACTTCCTTTGGTTTGTGAAAGTCTACACCAGGACGTCAGGGTTCTAATGTAATTGACGTCATTGGGAAATTATTGACTTCGGAGATTTTTTTTCTTCCCATTCCCCTTTGTTCAAAACATATCACTTATCTAGTCTGTGTTCTTAGGCTCACCATTCCGAAAATGACATCAAAATCAACAAAACTATCAGTTATCGTGACTTCGGCATGGGAGTCTCGAATTCGGGGTGGGGGTTGGGGGCGGGGTTGAGTGAGTTTGACACACTGATTGTCAACTGAATGACGCTCATCAGGTACTGCTTGGACAAGCGCTCCTCAAATGGCATTACAGCTGCAACGGTGGCAAATGTCATTGTTTGCGACATGGTTCCATTGTTTTGGAAAACTCGTTACAACTGTGATCGCTTGCAAGTTAATAAAGAGGTTGTCAAACACCATTTGAAGGCAAACACTGTTCAAAGACAATGGAACGTGATTTGACTGACACCACTGTTGTTGCACACTACTTGTCTGCTTATGTGTGCGGAGGTGTAGCCGGGGTGTTTGTAAGAGAGACCTGTAGATGAGCACAAATGTTTCTGATGTAGGGATGGGTGTCATTTTATTTGGCGTCATTACCCATTCTGTCAAGAGGGAAGAATCATTTAGACAAGGGAAAAGGGGGGTGGGGGGCACCCTGGACTGGTTGCCAGTCAACCACAAAGCACAACAATGGTACCTTGATTTCCAAGTTCGTTTCGGACCATGACCGAGGTCGTAACTCAACTCGGTTGTGTGTTTTACTCCAGAGTTCCTCTAGTTGGGAAGTATAATTGGATCCCTGGATTTCCAACGCATATTTTGTATCCAATACAGACTGGAAGTGTTTATATTTGTGAAATTAATGTGTAGACATAATCATGTCTCATAAGTAGTGTGACATGCTCACCTTGTGTTCCTGATAGCTCTGTCCTGTCGCTGGTGAAGGTAAAATTTCATTTACATAGCAGTTTTCCGCTGTCCAGCGAAGGGGTGAAGGTAAAATTTCATTTACATAGCAGTTTTCCCACAACTCTTGCTGACAACAGTGCTGTGCAATAAACAAACCAGACATACAAGAAAAAAATCCAATAAATAGGTAGGAAATGGATGAGACCAATAAAACGTAATGCGATAAAACAACAACAACAAAAACCACCACAATGAAACGGCCTAATAAAATGAAACAAGCTCAGTTTGTGTTTAGTGGTGATTCTCAAGAAGGCGTTTAACGTGTCACTGTGGCTCGAATATTAAAAGGAAGACTGTCCTACCGTTTTAGGAGCACCAAAGAAAAGCGATTGGGACTCTTCTTTGGGGGGGTTGGAAAAGCTGTGTGCTGTGTGGGCCTTGTGCTCGTGGATCAAGTGTGCACAGGCAACAGCTCGGATACGTACATAAGAGAAGACCATTAAGACATTTACAGACAGCTCATAAAGTCATAGAAAGTCTTTGAGTGGCAGAACGTTTTCAGACCTGGCAGTGAGGAGGTGGAAACCACACCAAAAACATTCCCTTAAGTTGATTTGAAGACTGGAAATTGAGTGTGAATGTGAATCATTGTCTGGCTATCCAATGCCATTGGCTTGCAACCGTTTGAGTGGATACCCAAAGTCACCTGGGAGAGGCTTCAGATCACACGTAACCCAAATAAGGTGAAGCGCTATAGAAAATTGATTGATGGATATTGTGAGATGGTATGGAACAACCTTTTGGGATCCAAAATTGCCTCTTAGGTGCTTGTAATTGTGGCATAAATTTAACGTCATACTGTAGCCTCTGCCAATAGCACACAGAATGGGGTCAGGGTTTGGTCCAGATTTTTTTGCAACCAATATTATTAACTATTGCAATTCCTATTCACATAGATTAGGTGTCTATCACGATATATATTAATATGGAATTTTTGCCCAGCCCTAATTATTTTTATATTTTGTTTGTAGCAGAGCAGGAATGTATGACAACACGCCACGACACTCGCCCCTGTTGGTGAGTGGTTGCTGGTCCCCAAAAATGCGGACCACCATGAATGAACTGGTCTGGTGCACTGGCCTGGCCTGATCCCTACAAATGAACTCTCATGATACATGTGATACTATCTACAACAACACTACACTGACTGAGCATTTGCCGGTCAAAACCAGGGTGGAAAAACAAAACCGGCATTGCAGGACAGTCTCCTTGTAGAAATCTTGTCGGTGTCAGGCAGCATGCATGACTAACTACGGTCAGCTGCCTTGGTCCTGACTTCAAATTTAAACACTGCAGGTTTTGTTGGATAACACGGGCAAATTTTCCACTACACAGCTTCAGGAAAGTTTCCATTTCAAAAGAACTAATTGTAGTCGCCACATCATTTTACCTTGCCGGAGGTCTCCAAAACAAATCATTCGGTTTATAGTCGCGGCTCTCTAATCCAGACCGACCGACTAATGGTCCTGACTGGGCTCTTGTTTGATTGTCTTTCTGCATATGAGCCGACTACTGTGCGTGACTGTAAACTGTCCAAACAATTCACTTCCATTACTGTACTTTGTAGAATTGTTCGTTACATTACCATGCTAAAGCCTCCATGGATTTTGTTTCTTACTTATTTGTAGTAACTATATGCTAGAGTTCAAAACAAAAACAAAGGTCGGATTTGAAATGAAATTTATTTTGCCATTAAAAAAAAAAACTTTAAAAAAAAATATTTTTTATTAGTACATTAAAAAAATATGTGTATGTGTATATACAGTATATGTGTGTGTGTGTGTGTGTGTGTGTGTGTGTGTGTGTGTGTGTGTGTGTGTGTGTGTGTGTGCCTTCTCAGATGATGTCATTAACATGATGTTCTCCAGTGCAGTTCGAGGGGATGGTGTCATGTCACCGTGGTTTGAAATCACACTGAAATTGATTTAAGCCACAAGAGCTCTCATAGTTCACACAGCTAAGAGGGTTTGACCGTCAGACCGGCCCCTGGAAGGGAGCAAGGCAAGGGTGATTCTAGGATTGGAAGTTTAGGACTGCTGAGCTCCGGGCCAGGCAAGAGAATTTCCACTGTTTTGGACATTTTAATGGAATCTCATTCCCGCATTTATGAAGGAGAAGCATACTACTGTTGGGGAAAGTCTGTGACTAAACCATTACATCTGATGAGGGCTACTTAAATGTTGAGCCACAGCCAAAGCGGAACGGATTGGATCCATAAAACAAACATACTGGAACTGAAATAATATCTGGGAGAATACAGCTCATTTGAATCCAGCAGCACCACTACATACACATTAACAGTATGGATCATTTATTTATTCATTTATTTAATGAGTAGTCAGCAGCATCTTGGCTTTAACATAAATAATAAATTTTTAATTTTAATTAAGACAGTATATGTACATGACAGAACAGCTAGCTTCTCTTGCTCCAATTCTAACAGGGGACAGTGTTGCTGAAGCATTTATGGCCAGAAGTCATTAAAAAAAAAACAACAAAAAAAACGACATCCTACATAACATCAACTGAGCTATGGTTAAATGCACCAAAAAAAAAAAAAAAAAAAAAAAAAAAAAAGAAACAGGAACAGCAATGACAAGAGTGTTTGGGATGTTACTGGTAGAAGTCTTCCAAACAGGGACTCTGAAAATTTGTCTTGAGAAATGTCACTGATGAAACCACCTGAGACAAGTCAAGCTGCCTGAGATTCAGTTGATGTTGATTATGTTTGGGTAGCGGTGGGAAGACGAGCATACGTGGAAATAGGACAGAGTAAGTGAGGGCTAATGGCTTGCGAGCCATTAGCACCCAGCAGGGATGCAAGAGAGCCCCGACAGTGAAAGGAGGGGATTAAGATAAACAGGGATTGATACATGCACCGAGAAGTGTCTAAAAGGCACCATGAGAGAAATAAAAGCTGATTTTTTTTGTGTTGGTTTGTTTTAGACTCCCCTGTTTTTGAAGGCCAGTTCAACAGCATTGTTTATTTATTTCTTTATTTATGACAGTTGTTTGGTTTTTTTTTTCAGAGAGGTTTTAATGAGCAATATGTCTATTTTTGTGCTGTAGTTTTGAGGGTTGGAGCACTTGGACCGCATGATGCAGTCGTGTTTATGAATATTTTGCTCCTCTCAAATAGCCGCCATCCAGTTTCGACCAGTTTTCCTGAAAATGCTGGCTCCACTCCTGGACTGTTTGCCAGCCAACCACAGGGCGAATAAGGCGAGCAAAATATGTAGGCTGAGTGTTTGATAAAGATCTCGTACTAGATCGACCAAGATTTAGCTGGCGTACCTAATTCAGTGAACTATGAGTGTACCATATGTAGCATCAGGTGCTCAAGCTAACACAAAAATATAGCGGGTGTATTTCTAATCGTATATATTTGTTTTGCCGTTTTTGGCCATCTTTGCAAGGTCATTGGACACTATTTTCAACCAGACATCTTTTACATTAATTTTTGATATACCCTAGCCCACGATACTTAAAATAGCTAAAAGGATGCGTGTGTCTTGTCCACATTGCCTGCTTTCTTGATAAACTCAAACTGTAGCCAAATCGACTGCAGTTATTTGATACCTAACTTCCACCATGAAGTGCTGTTAATTCTCACAAAGGCGCAAGGTTTGACACGGACACAATATTCTTCTTTTTTTTTTTGGTCTGAATGACTGACAGCACCAGGTAGGTGGAAGTTCACATACGTCTTGGCAAATAGAATTGATTAAATGTGGCAATATGAGTATAAATAAACAGAAAAACTTCGACAGCCCAGCCTGCCTCGCCTCGTTTGGTCTCTTGTGTGTGTTTGGAAGCATTTCCAAGTGAAGCACAGGTAAAGAGAAATTTATTCATCAGCTGTGTTTCACCAACAACTCTGAAGGCCCTCTAATTGGTTCGCTTTTCATTCTCGAGTATTTACCACCCACGCTGTAACTCTAGACACCCGCTACCGTCCGTGCATTGCAGCGTGACGAACGTGATAATATTCTGGAGAGAAAAGCTCGCAACCCATCAGGCATTACTTTTGAATGATTAATAGTCGAGTCAGTTTGTAGTTGTTCAACAATTCATGAAGGCTGCCTGTAAATGTCAGTAAGCACTGAAGACCTATCACACTTGGTTGTAATCAACTCAGGAGCAGATTTGAGAGCGAAACACTCTGGGGACCTCAATCAGATGGTGTGTGACACACTTTTGCCGTGCTGCAAAATTAAGATTTAAGCTTCACAGCCACTAAACCGTGTCCGTGATTTCATTCATTGTGATGAGGACTCGGGGGTCACAAAAGATACATAGATTTCAAACCCAGACTAAGCGCAACCTCAGATTTCTGCACCCATTGAACTTTCCAGAAGCTTTTCTAGTCATGTGCTCTGTGTCTCATCTTAAAGCATGAGCCGAGTAAGTGATGATAAGACCAATGAGCCCAGACTTGCACCGGTGATTTGTTGTGGATCCTTCAGTACAACCCGGAGACCAATGACCCGAGCCTTCAGTGGAAGAGTCTGACGTCACCGTTGTCACCAGGGCCGAAGAAAACAAGGCAGAAAGCCAAAGTCATGTTGATCACACGGGCGCATCGTCCACCGCAAGTTCTCGCCACACGGCCGGACGATCGACCAGCACGTCCACAAAGACATCCTGCTGTGTTTGCTTTGTTCATTGTGCGAGAAGATCTGAGAAGTGTGTAAGAACCACTCATGGCTGCTCCACCATGAACAACCCACCTGCTCATAATACTCTGAGCATCTGAGAGTTACCGGCTGAGCGGAACATCGCCGCACTGGAGCAACCTGACTACTGACCCGAACGTGGCTCCGTGCGATTCCTTCTTTCCCGCTTTTTGCGTTTGCTGAAGCCCATTTTGAAAATGTGAATGATATCAAGATGATGGAGGTGTGGATGATCCCTGAAGAATCCTTCAAGGATTGCATGAAGGCATGGCAGAGAAGGCTGAGCAAGTGCCTCGCACTAGTCTCCACTCACTCACAGGGCACACCAAGAGACCTCATTTTCACACCATCTCTGAGTGGGAATTGAAGCCAGGCCAAGGAACCAACTCAATTTCAAACACAGTGCTCTGGGTTTTATCCCTTCGATTAATTCGATTCATCCCGAGAAAAACATTATTATATCTATTTTGAGTTCTACCTAGTCAAGAAATCTGGTTTTAGAGGAAGGGGAAGCCTGCTCAGGCTCACATCGATGTGTTGCTTTGGTTTCAGAGACATTTTAAATAAGTTGAAATGAACAGCATTTCGCAGGCCATTATATGATTTACGAGACAAGGACTGCTTCAGGACAGTCTAGAACAGCAGGAATTTCCCACCTCGTAAAAATAAGCTTCACTGCACTTTATTGAAGAGCACAGCTCAGACACGGCTGTCACACTAGTGATACTGCCCCTTCCTGTCCTAAGTTACTGGAAGACCTTTCATCCTTTTCGTGCATTTTCAGGCCTAATATGCTCAAGGATGTAGCACTTCTATGCATAATGCATATCCATCCATCAACTTTCTACCCTGTTCAAGGTTCGGGTTTCGGTTATAGGTAGAGTCTCTACTGAATCTCGACTGACCAAATGTATTCACCCCTTTGCAGGAGAACGCCTGCTCAAATACCAAAAAGTGATTACATGTGTGTGGTTTTTCTAATCCTCAACCTGTCCCCTGTAAGTGGGCATGTATTAAACATCATCATCAATGTCCCCTTTGGGCTGATGCGTTTGGAATCCTGAAGATGTGTATTTTGTTGTTGGTGAGGTGCGCTGGCAGTTGTTGCATGTAATGCGCTCCACATACTGCACACAAGAAGCCATCGCAGTCATAGTCTATTGTTGTTTTGTATCCTGCTGCAAGATATGCGTCTTTTCAAGAGCAATGAGGCTCAGCCCGCAGAGGTAAAATGTGTAGCATTATTCCAAAATGATGTTCGCAGGGTTGCCATAACGACTGAATACGGAGGACCGGTCTGGTAGCTGCAAAAACAAACAAAAAAAAATTCATTTGAGGACAGTTGCAATTAGAGTCAGACAGGAATAGTATCAAAGTGTTAAAAATGGTCAGATTTATTTCATCGGAGGTGTGTATTGGTGCACATGCAAAGCCAACACTGAACGTCAACTAAATTTGGCCAAAACAAAATCCAACACTGGGAGGGGTGTCCTCATCCCCAATGAATGTCATTCTTAGCTGACAGTTCATTTCTGATCTCTTCCAATGGTCAGGGATTTAATAAAGGCAGGCTAGTAAATGTTAACCTCCATTGTGGAGTTAAAACAAAGACAATCGGCCGTGAAGCTCTCAGAAAACTGCATCTGAAGGCATCAGGGCGTATGCACCAATGGCTAATGTGTGTTCCAGCCTAGCTAATTCCTTCTGTGCTTAGTAGATATGGCACTTGGCATGTACCATGCCAGAGCGAGTGAAAACTCAACCGAGATCAAATTGTCTCCTCGATTGAGCTGACTCGCTTTCAAATATTTTGATCAGTGAATAAAGATCACTTAAACGATGTTGAAGCACTTTTTCCATGGAACCTAAAATAACACCAACATCCTCAGTGTATCTGGATTCAGCTTTGAACCCTTTCCAGTTCTTTTTCCATGCAGACACTCGCCCACTTGCTGTGAAAAAGAGGAATTGTATTTGTTTCACATCTCGGTAGACGTGTGCCAATTGTTTGTTTTTTTTTTTTTCATAACTACTATGCTCTCTTTTTAAGAAGGACTTTTAATGTGGTCATGTTTTTGGAGCTGTTCCGGTCTTTTTCAGTGAAAACATGGTTTAATCTGCGTAGCATGCAGTTTGATTTGTTTAG
This sequence comes from Hippocampus comes, assembly GCF_001891065.2. Classification (NCBI taxonomy): domain Eukaryota; kingdom Metazoa; phylum Chordata; class Actinopteri; order Syngnathiformes; family Syngnathidae; genus Hippocampus; species Hippocampus comes. The sequence goes on from NW_017805820.1 coordinate 2,048,760, forward strand.
ATAGTGGCGTGAATCTCCTCCAGACTCAACAACTTCGACATAACCACACCGTCTGCTGCACTCTAAATGCAGAGTGTTGAATAAGCTTTTTGGACCTCTCAATAGCAGCTTCCCATACTTGGACACACGATAACCAACATCAGTAGATAGATCCAAGAATGTTTATTTAGGACTTTTCATCCATCCATCCATCCATTTTTTGATCCGCTTTATCCTCACAAGGGTGGCGAGGCATGCTGGAGCCTATCCCAGCTATCTTCGAGCAGGAGGCGGGGGACACCCTGGACCGGTTGCCAGCCAATCGCAGGGCGCTCAGAGACGAACAACCATCCGTGCGCACACTCACACCTAGGGACAATTTCGAGTGTTCAATCAGCCTGCCATGCATGTTTTTGGAATTTGGGAGGAAACCGGAGTACCCGGAGGAAACCCACGCAGGCACGGGGAGAACATTAAACTCCACACAGGAAGGCCAGAGCTGGAATCGAACCCACGACCTCTGCACTGTGAGGTCGACGCGCCAACCATTAAGACTTTTCAATGTAACCTTAATGTTCTTGTGTTTAGTTGAGCCCTCATTCTTACCTTAGTTTTCAACAAATCTAATCCCAGCTAACACTGCTACTTGATTTGTCCAAAACTATAATCACAAATTGATCCTCAGATTTTCCAACAATGTCTTCTGGCACCTTGTGTGAATTCAAACAAACATGTCCAACTCTGGCAGCTTATGTGCTTTGCTCACTGAGAAGAAAATTCCAAAACACGCCTACAGCCATCTGTGATTTTGTTCGTGAAAATGGGCTGAAGGTATTAATTTTTCTGTCTGATGACTCTCATATAATTTTTGTGCTGCTTATCTCCAACCCTGATGGAAGTATGAGACCATGGAAGAAAATCTCACATTCTTTTGTGCTGGCGTCTACTTTATCTTTGGCTTTTTTTTTTTTTTTTGTGAATTTCGGGAGGATAGCAATTATTGAACCAGAAATGGAACTTGATGGCATATTATGCAGTGCCCTGAAAAGGGACTCCCACGAACACGCCGCTCTCCCACCCATGTTTTTTTTTTTTTAATCCTACCTGAGTGGAAATGAAAATAAATCTAATTTAAATTATTACTTGTGGGATTGTGACATTTTGCCTTGCCGAGCAGCGTAAAAGGCACAATACTTCGTTTCCATTAATTATCCCAAAAGGAGCGCCAGGAGCCTTGGAAGCAGCGAACCAAAACAGTCAGTGATTGTATGAAATTCATATGCGAAAACGGGGGTAAAAATAAATCTGCTTTAAACGTCACGATATAGAGGGCTCCGGCCTTTTAGCAATTACCCACAATGCACTACCGGCGGCCATATTGGAGGGCTTTTATAAACAAACCACACACGAAGTCTATTCGTGTATGGCTTGTTTATAACAGGCCTCCAATATGGCCGCCGGTAGTGGATTGTGGGTAACTGCTAAAAGGACGGAGCCCTCCATTGAGTTGACTGACACTGAACAACAGCAACTTTTAACGGCAAGCCTTAGCTCAGGTGTTTGCAATTACGGCTGATTAGCTGATTACTTCTCCACTCAGGCTGAAGTTCGGGGGAGCGATGTGGGGAACTTGTGGGGGATCCCAGTCGCCATGCTGAGAAAATGACGCGGAGAATGATGATGAACAGATGCGACAGAACTAACTTAAGAGAGACGGAGATGTCATTCAACCAACGTTTGAAGATCAGCGTGTGTGTGTGTGTGTGTGTGTGTGTGTGTGTGTGTGTGTGTGTGTGTGTGTGTGTGTGTGTGTGTGTGTGAGAGGTCTAATCAGGGGCAGTAATTGACAACCCCTGTATGGGTGGACTGCAGTTTAACATCGAAAAAACTTTTAAGGTGAAATATTAAAGGGGGTCACTGGCATACCCCCAAAGGGCCTCACATAAGAAGGATCATGCAGTCCATCTTTTTATTGAATAATTTTACAAATAGACTGAGTATCAAATAAATACCAACACTGAAAGCAACGTCATAGTGTTCAAGTCACCAAACTCTAGTCTTTTATTAGCTGGATAAGCGGTAGAGAATGGATGGATCGTTTATTAGCTGGTTTGCTGTTTAACTTATGTTACTCAATAATGGCAGTAAACTTTTCTGATTATTGATAGGACTGGGGCGACCTGTGGCTTCGCTACTTTTCTCATGAAACAGATACAGATTGTGCAGAAAAAAAAAGTTATTTTTAACTACTAGATAATCTTGTTTAATGATCAATATTTTTGTGTATTTAACAGATTTTAAATGTGATTCAATCGTGATTTCATATACCGTAAATTAATTTCAGTAAATTACAGTGCCATTGTATTTTCTGGTAACTGTAGCTGCTGGAAAGTTCCAAACTCCCATAAAAGTGCAAGAATAGGGAAATGCGTATCCCAAGCTTACCTTTGGGAACCACTGTTTTGTGTTTCCCACAATACCTTTTGCATTACAGTCAGTACTAAGAAGCCAGCTTTCTTGTTAAGTGTGTGCACGGTGGAGAGACCATGAAGATAAAACACCGTTGGACCTTTGAACTGCACAAGTGACACATACTCAACTGTAATTCAAGTGCAACTTGGGTTAATGAAAAGCGGCTGGCACCAGCGGATAAGACTGCCTGCCGCTCGTAGCAGGTGACGTTCAAGTCCTCACACACATTTGTCTGTGTGGGATTACAGAAGGATGCAATTGTCACAGTTTGAAGTTCCACGTAAATAAATAACTCGAGGAGGAGCTCGTCCCCGTGTGCGTGGGGAGTTGTTTTTATTTCAGCACGAGTAGTTCTCAATTGACAGTGGGCTGGCGGGTTTTGACGCTTCCATGTGGCCCTGAACGTCTCTCTCTCTTTCTCTCTCTCTCTCTCTCGCTCTCTCGCCCGATGATGTCCTCGTGCACAAGCGTTCAAGTATCACTTACCCGGTCTCGAATAATCCTCCGTTCTCCACGCTGGAGAGACGGAAGCCCCTAAGAAGCGGTGGATACCGGCGAAGAAGTGGCAAAGCGAGGACGACACACAAACACACCCACCCGCTCATCGTCCACTGTCCCTCCATCCTACCGCTTCACACTCCACGACTGCAGTTGTTTTTGGTCAAGCGGGGTGGCGAGGCACGATGCGCCATGGGACAAGCGTGCGGACACGCGCTGCTCTGCCGTAGCCAACCGCCATCCACCGACATGTAAGTCAGCCACTCCGACGTGTGTGTTTGTGTGTCGCTTCTACTTCCTCATACTAGTCCAAGGAGGCGGCCGGGGAGGCACATGGCCCCTTGTGGTGGTGGAGCGTTGAGTATGATCCGCCAGCTGGCTGGCTGTCATTATTCTCCCCTTGACAGCGGCAGCACCATGTGAGATGTGAGGGCAGCTGTCAGCTCCCTTAAGCCCGTCACATCGCACTGTATCACCGCTCAAATATTTCCACAGCGTCTGTTAGGTGGCTTTATCACTCCCGTGAGTCCTGCGGGCTAGTGGTTCAAAATTACCATCAACGCTTATACATTACGTATAAGGTTTAAGTCTCAGTAGGGATACTGTTACAGAGGTGGCAAAAGTACTGACATTCCGTTCTTAAATTGAAGTACAGATATGTGTGTTAAAAGACCGATTCAATGGAAGTACAGTACTAAAAAAAAAACACACACACACACCTTCATTAACTTGTTCCTTACACGTGCTGCCATGTTATTGTGAAACAAGTACAACAAAAAATGCTAAATTAATGATAACAACTGAAAATAAACACAAAGTAGTGTTTTGTATTCACGACAGATCGTTTTTTTTAAAACACTAGCAGCTCATGGTTTTAAAGCCGACACAAGACAAATATTAAGACTTGAAGACGACAACACCAAACAGATCAAGCTGAATCTGTTGCCATTGTCATTAGATTAGATTCAGTCAATTAAGATCTCACCCAAGGTTGACTTTAACTTTGTTTATGTTTTTTTTTTACATTGTCTTTAGCATAGAACACAGAGAGCGAGAGACAAAGTAAGGAATAGAGAGTACGGGTATCAATTCTCATATGTCATAAGTAAAAGTAAAAAGTCATCAGAAAAAATAAATACTCCAGTATAGATAGCTCGAAAATCTACGCAACTACCATAAGAAAGTATTTGTACTTTGTTACTTTCTACTGCACTACCAAAGGCTTTTAATAGCAATCCAAAATGTCTTTCTTTCTTTCTTTATTCCTCTTGCACTTCATGGCGCGTAGGAAGTTCTGTCAAGGAAAAACTTGATTAGAGCCTTGACCTGAACCCCATCGAACACTTCTGGGATGGACTAGAACAGATATGTTAAGACAAGCCCACTCAACAGGGACTTCTTATGCATAGCTGGACAATAATGTATACACAAGCCACATCGTTGTATGAAGAGTAGAACATCTTATGTTGCAAGCTCCAAATTGAATTTCATATCCACTTCCTGTCTTTGCACTGGCAAAGGTGTCGTAGTGGATGCGCCTACAGCAGCATGACATAACCATTATGTGTTGTCATCTGCGGAGTGGATGGTGTTGATTGTTGAGGACAAGTTTATTTTTTTATTTTTGTTACGTTGGCCCGCTCTTCCTCAGAGGCACACGTTGACAATGTCAAGACGACGTGTTCAACATAATGTTAAAATAAATCCCTCCTGTTGGCAAATGCAATTTCTGCTGCTTGAAATTCTCCTGTGAAGCACCTGCCCTGAAATGAATGGAGGCATCTGCTGTGATTCAGGTGAGCTATTGCGATCAAAGCGCGAGGCTGATCAAACGCCTCTCACGCTCTGTAAATACTGTATGCTGATGAGGCTTCCTCGGAGCTTGGTTTGATGTCTGTATTCTAGGATTTTTTCAATAACCCCTGGTGTTCTCTTCAAGTTGCCCTAGTTTGGCACACACGTTTTGGGGATTGCTCAGTATCAAGTTTCAGCAGCGCTCCATCCTCTGAAACAAGCAGATTTGTTGACGAATAATGAAACGTGCCAGGTCTGACATTACAATTAGTGTCAGCAGCTGACCTTACCTGCTCCTCCTTGAGCATGAGTTGCTTTGATTATCAGACACTGAAGGTCACCGGGGATGATGCTGTTGTAGTATTTAAGAGCCAATGTTATGCTTGCGCTATGTTGGGAATCCCAACAGTTTATCTCCCGTTTGAATATTTCATGAGATGCATATGGTATGGGGAAAGACGGCCAATTCAAAGCATATTCTCTTTCTGAGCTATGTGGTTCCCCTTTGTTGTAATAGTTGCCTTTTTTTACCATACGTTCATAAAGGTTTATCATTACAGTCCCTGAACATCAAACAGATTGATGCAACTGCCTGCAATTTAAAGAATTACACCGACGCATGTTTATGGTCTTTGTTTGGAAATCTGATTTGTTGGAAGCATTTAAAAAGGGATTTGTTGTCATTTTCATCATTTTAGCAGCCTTCTAATGCCACTAGGTGTGTATTTAAAAGGCCTCGTGAAGTATCATTATTTACTGGATTACTGCCAGGAAGCTCTACACACACTCACTCACACAAATACACTTGGCACACACCGACTAGCAGCAGTTGTAACCCGACTCCAGATGAGTGGCCATATATTTGTGGGCCTATTTGACAGCAGAAGAAAAGATGCTGACACTGGTGTGTTATCATCAGTAATGGCCTCATCAATACTGAAATATTCAGAGCGAGAAAAGAACCGGAAGAGGCAGATCGTGTAAGTGAATGAAAAGGCAGAGGGAAGCCCTGTGTGTTTGTGTGTTTGTACACATATCTCCACAGAAAATGAACACTTCCAACAAAACTTTTGATTGAAAACCTTTCACAGACTTTCATGTATTTTGTCGTTGTGCAGTCAAAACTGTACTTTCTATTCAAGGTTATGACAACAGCAAAATACCGTCATAGGAATGACAGAAGGCAATTTGAGTGACTGGAGAAAAGCTTTTACTGACGTTACAGGTAGAATAAAGCTGCCACCAGTTGGCTTACTGAACAAACCAATGAAGTGGGAACACGCCCCCCACCTTGTCTGTGATTATTTTTCGGCCTGTGACTGCAACTGCCGCAGCCGCCCCCGACTACATTCCTCTATGTACAGCACTTTGTATGCAGCGATAGTTGTTTTCAAGTGCTCTTTAAATAAAGTTGAGTTGAGATTGAGAGTTGGTGCACTCTGCGGCCAATCTTGTTTACTTAGAAGTGTACTGTCACAGAGGCTTGCTTTAATGCATTTCAATGAGATCAAACAGGCCAATGAACAACTTTTTTTATTGAGGCTTTTTTTTTAGTCTCTTGAAATCGGGCACATTAATCACCTTCAGTTTGTTGAGCCATTTCCATCCCTGAATCACCCATTCACCATGGACAGGACCGACGTTACTTAGGGCCAGTATAACACACACACAGGCCATAAACCCCTGCTCCCCAACAACCACACAAAAGTTGTTCTTGACTCTTGTCGCAAAGGAATGTACCGAGCCCCAGGTTAAATATGAATGCTAAGGAAGTTGCTCTTCATTTATACACATAAACAATGGCAGCTCATCAAAAGACGGCTCTTGGGCAAAGCCCTCCCGCCCACCTAAGCCACTTTGGAAGGGACATAAATTATACTCTAAAAAATGTATTTAGATTAAAATAAAAAAATGGCTATAGACTCTAATTAAAAGTTTGACAAGCTCAGTTGGTCTTCGTGCAATACACACATATTGGGCTCCGGTGGGCGGTGGGCCAGGAAGCTTTAAACAGAGTAGCATGGTTCTTCATAGTAACACCAAAAAACTGTGAAGCCGAGAAATGCTTAATTTTTGGTGATCCTCGATTCCATGCCTGCCCTTAAAACACGCCACGTTACGGAACGCAAGACAAGCTCGTCCTGGTCATTGAAGACAAACGTGCAGGGCTCCCACTAATTACAACTAGAGTCAGCATTTTTAAAAATGTGTTTTTATGTCTCAAAATGTGTCTCTTTGTGAGAAAGATTCGGGATCAAAAATATTGACGACTCCATCGATTACCGTCATCAACTCCAATTCAAACTTTTTTTTTTTTTTTTTTGGTCAGTTACTTTACATCTGATTGTGTTTTTTGTATGTCAGCATGTCACTTCCATTTTGTCCCCATCTTTGGTCACCATTGACCCTTTCAGGTGACTTTTCACACCATCCCCCATAAGCCCTGGGTTACGCACACACACACACACACACACACACACACACACACACACACACACACACACACTCGAGATTCCCCAGAGGCTCTTTTTCTCTGTCTCTTCCTTTCCATCTTCTGGTGGTTCTTGTTTTTTTTTTTCTGTCTTTGCTTTACTTTTCGGTCAAGTCAAGCAAAAAAAAAAAAAAAATCCCAACAGGGTGCCTGGCAGCTATATATGTACTGTTTATGTATGCATTTATTGAAGCATGACTGCAACAATGTCCTGTGAATTTGCACCCATGTCCATGTAGCTGATTGTGAACTCTTCTGAATAAATGTAACATATTAAAGCATGCGCCTGGTGTGCTTTATGTTCGTGATATGTGTGTGCTTACAGTAAGCGTTACTACTGATGATTCGTTCCTGTTGTGTTCTGCTTTGTTTATTACACCCATGTAACGTTCACAGGTGTTTACCTTTCGGTGATGTCGGGTCTTTCTCGACATCAAAGTTAACTCGGAGAGAGTTTCTTTGAAAGCAAAGTAGGACAGGTTGACAGGTTAAGACTTAACCTGTCCTTAACTTAACCGTTAAGTCTTTGATGGCACCGTTCAGCCTTCCTCAAGTCTTCTCTTAGGGGTGTCCTTGTGGAGGAACATACTGAACTGAAAGCGGTGGCACACTTGCTTCCATGCATTCTGCTCTTCGAAAACAAACACCTTTGCTGTAATGTGTTTTTCAAGCTTTGCATTAAACCAGGGGTCCCCAACCGCCGGTCCGCGGACCGGTACCGGTCCGCAGGGCATTTGGTTCCGGGCCGCACAGAAAGAACTTGCCTTAATTCCGTTTTATTTATTTCGGAATACGAAAGATCTTTTATTTTGAAAAATTACCGGATTCTCCGTTACATCCGTCTGTGTCACGCTTGACACACGTCAAGCCGCGCTTCTTCGTCACGTGACCGATTACGCTAAAAACAAAACGCTAGAGCTCGCAAAATGAGTAATAAAACTGCTGGAGAGCGCAAATGACGGCGGCCTTAAAAGTACGTTCGAGACAACTGGATTAAAGTTATGGCTGAATATTCTGAGATCGCCACAGTAGCACTGTTGCTATTTCCGACATGCTACCTGTGTGAGG
>NW_017805820.1:2057253-2057616 GCF_001891065.2 Hippocampus comes
AAATGCCGGTCCCTGAAAATATTGTCTGACATAAACCGGTCCGTGGGGCAAAAAAGGTTGGGGACCCCTGCATTAAACCACAGTGTGATACTTCCCCCAATCACCGGGTTTGGCTCTGCCTCCTTTATTGTGTTTCAGCTCGGGTTGAATCTCAAACACTGGTTTGACATTTCATGATTACATTGGGGCAGCAGTTGTTTGTTTCGAAATAGGCACCCTGGAACGTTACTCTGCCACCTACAATTTAAAGCAGGCAATCGGCAGGAAGATCTCGTCCTGACGGGATCAACACTTGGAATCATGCTGAGACATCACAGAGACTCATGTTAATTTGAATGAATAATATATATATAAATATATATA
>NW_017805820.1:2057655-2077803 GCF_001891065.2 Hippocampus comes
TATATATATATAGCCTGTGTGTGTGTGTGTGTATTTTTTTAATCGCCACATATATGAAACCAGGCTTCAAGATGCTGGAAAAGTGAGACATTCTCTCTTTTCTCTGATGCTGTGGGTGTTTCTCCTGAATTGGCTGGAAACACGGCCCTCTCAAGTCTTACCTGTCACTCACCCAGAACACATTCTCACAGTATGTGCTCGACCATGTTATTTTATACAACGGTAATAACTGCAATGTCCTACACCGGCTACATTTAACAGCTCCATGTGTCTCAAAGGAGCGCATGTGAAACCATGTGGCTCATGCATGTTGTATTTGGGTGACCTCTATTTCCCTGAAGCTCAATTCTCAATTCAAGGTCAGTTCAAAACAAAAAGCTCTGTTTTGGTGGTGATATGATATAATAAGCCCTTTTGTTCACACATGACACCCTTTCTCATATGCTTCTTTCTGCTGGTATGCCCATTCTGATACATTATACATTACAAGTGAGTCCAAGCGGGCTTTCTCTCTCCCTTCCTCTCTCCCACTATCCCCGTCGTTCATCCCACTGTTCTCCCCAATCTCTAACCCCGTACCATTTGATGTGGCGCTCTCATTTACTTCCATCTGCCTCTCTCTCTCTCTCTCTCTCTCTCTCTCTCTCTCTCTCTCTCTCTCTCTCTCTCTCTCTCTCTCTCTCTCTCTCTCTCTCTCTCTCTCTCTCTCTCTCTCTCTCTCTCTCTCTCTCTCTCTCTCTCTCTCTCGTTTTCATGCTGTTGACTGACTGTTATTGTTGGGTCCCTGCAGTCATTTATTTATAGTTGCACGCCGAATGACCTTTCCCAAATACGAACACCGGGTGGTGGACAACAGCAAATTGTCAAGAGACGGGAGGCTAGAGAATGAGAAGAGGGTTGACAGACACCACACCTGTCACCAGTGCAATAAACCAAAGAAGACGTTTGCAAAATTGATGCAGAGTCCTGTGAAGTGGCTGAGATGGTTTGTCAGCCAATCATTATGAGTGTTAAACGAGTTATTGTGACACAGCTCTTTTGTGTTCTTAGTAATAATGCAATCAATAGCCGTTTCTTTTCATGTTCTCAGTGATTTTCTTTTGCCCTTGCGGACTGTTTATTTCTTCAGATGGTAGTCGCTACGTGTTGAAGTGATAGGCTCACAATGTGTTCCACTTGGCAGCAACCAGCAGAGATCAGAGTTCTTAAAGGCCTAAGCCTAACTATTACCAATAAAAGAAGCTGAGAAAGGAAAGTAAACAGGAAGCGAGTGAAATTTGCTGCTGGATCATTTTGAATGAAAGGATGACCATTCTGGTAATATAAATAGACATTCCCATTCCAGTCCAGTCAGAATGAATTAAATAGGATTTCACAGCAACCAGTGCCCAGTGCTAGTCTGGCGTGAAGGTACCATTTACACCAAGTATGAGTATTTTTGACTTGATTCTCAGCCAGGTGAAGTGGCTCCTCTCATTCCCTTTAAAATCAGCTCCCAAAAGGCACAAAGTCCTTGACCTGGTGGAAACAAAAACTGACACAGATGTGCGCATCAGTGAATTTTGCCTGTCCGTCATTCGCCAGCATGGGCCTCCCGTCCATCATTGTCAGCCCCTCATCATTTCAAACCGGAACAACCGTAATCGTCAGTCCATCACTCCGTCATCGTTACTTTAACCATGCTTGTCATTGCTGCTCCTATGGACGGAAATCGAAAATGGGGTCATGTTGAAAACCAGTTCTGAGATTTTTCAATCTTTCTCAGAGGGCACGGCGTTCGACTGGTTTGCATGTCCACTTCACAGAAGTGCAGGGTTCGATTCCAGCTCTGGCCTTCCTGTGTGGAGTATGCATGTTCTCCCTGCGCCTGCGTGGGTCTTCTCCGGGTACTCCGGTTTCCTCCCACATTCCAAAACCATGCATGGCAGGTTAATGCAACTCTCTAAATTGTCCCTCGGTGTGAGTGTGAGCGCGGATGGTGTACTGTCTGAAGACAGCTTCGACCGGCTCCAGCACGCCGTCGACCCTTGTGAGAATAAGCGGATTAGAACATATATGGATAGATGGATTCCCTTATCAATTCCAGGTTGGGACGAGTGACATCAACACGCATGTTACGTAGTGACATTATTTTCTAGTGTGACTGGCAAGAAAGATGGTGCAGAATGCTCAAAAGTTTTTGATTTTTCAAGAAAGATTAACAATAGGTCAAATTGCAATACATACAAATGATATTAGTATTTAATCTAAAGGAGGAAGCACTACAAACCTGCAAAAGCATTTGTACACACAGTACGCGTTAACTTTTAGATTACGCTCGCGCTTTTGATCTCCGATGGAGTGCTCAAGACAGCGGCAGCGTAACCGCATCCTCTCCTGTCAATACTCCAGGTAACTACGTTAGTGCCATCTGAACCTTATTGAGGAACCTGCTGTATGGCGAGATACAAAGTCTGACTGGCTCAGAGGCTGGCAGTACTCGCTGCAGTCTAATGCTCGCTTTTCCTTTCCCTGAGGCAGGGAAGAGCTCAGAGCCTTTCATTACTGACAACTAAAAACAATCACCCGCGGTTTGTACTTTGCAGCCTACAGCCAAGTCGAGACCAGCCTACTAAGACCATCCATATTGAGCAGCTCAAAAATTTTAAAATGTGCAGCTAATCCTTGTGTTCAGTATCAGACTCTGTATTGGCCGATCTCAGTCATGGCTGATTGCTACCACAGTCAGCAGCATAAAACCCTGATCGGAACTCCGCAAAGAATAATACACGATGGCTTGTCTCTGCTGAGTCTTCGAATTGTTCATGCCCAAAATCTAAACAAGACGTGACACCTGCAGGCCAACCCGAAATCGGCTTATTGATATGATGTGGAAGTAAGTGGTGTTAGATGGCCATTTCACCATATTGCCCAACAACCACCGGTTAGTTCAGTGAACTGCCAAATTGTTTCCTGACAGTGTGTACACAGGTCCGTGCTTGTCTGCTAATGCTGAGGCCAGTGTGTAGCTGCGTCTTCCATCACACTCCCCAACAGGAAGGACACACAGACCCATTAGACAACAGCGAAAGCTAATTGACCAGCAACCAGACACCAGTGCTGACACAAATGGTGGTTTCCACGCTACCTACATTGCTGCTGTTATTGTATGTTATGCAGCATTTCGGGGTGTTCAGCCCGATTTGGAATCCTTTTTACAGTCGTTAAAAATTTTCCTGTCCTAGCTGCATCTCATCTCTTCTGTAGACAGGCCATATAATAAGGTTTGTCCCCCATTTAACGTGTGCCCCTCTGCGCTGAACAGTTGAATGCCATCTGGAGTTACGAATTTAGTTGAACCATTACGGCAGTTGTTACCGTTGTGCAACATGCAAACGCCTCTAAACAACATCACATGACATTGTGGAAGACATCAGCTTATTTTACAGTTGTGATTCCAACATAGAAGATAGTGGACAGATATCAATGAACCTCAAATGGAACTTTCGCTGCAATATTGCGATGAAACTGCAATGCTTGTTCTGGCTCCTGACTACAGTGGATGATGGTGACAATAAGGCGCGTTTAGTCATAAAACAAGAAGAAAATGCAGCTGCAAAAACAGCTATGCAAAGTGCTCATGTGAAGAGAATCCGCTGTAGCGCGCACTGTACAATGCTCGCACTGTGTACTTTAATCACCTGTATGTAAATCATCACCTTCATGCGTCATCACATTTACTGGTGAGGTTGCAGGTTGTTTGTTTTATACATGAGCTGAATTGTACGCTTCTGTGTCCCTAAAAAAAGCATCATGAATGAAGCGTGTATTAATATGAAAACATAGTGTGAAAAAAAATATATATATATTTATACTTATTTTTACTTCTGCAACCAGTTAGTTACCTGCATTGTTTTAACTCTACGGTCAAAGTTCTGTTGTAATTATTTGTCTTGAATAGATGCAGTGTCTTTTGTTTTTCTCTGAGCTCTGCCGTTGTCCAATTGAAGCAGGGTTTCAAATATCCATCCATCCATTTTCTAAACTGTTCATCCTCATTAGGGTCCCACAAGCAGAGCTCAGCCAACTTTAGGCAAGAGGCCTGGACTGGATGCCATCCCATTGCAGGTTTTCAAATACAGCATGTGCAACTCAATTAGTTGCACATGCAATTATTATTTTAAGAGCCATATTGCCTTATGTTGAGGTTTTCTGTTTTGAAAATCATACAATGATATTCATGTTTAAATTATTATTATTATTATTATTATTATTATTGTCATTGCATCTTGTCAGGTTGAAAGTTATTACCTATTACGGGTATTGGAACGACCGTGCCCCTGTGCGATGCTGATGGTATGGTCAGCCTGCGCTGTGAATCAGGTCACTGATGAGGTCATTGTTCAGTTGTGTCTATATGTGCGTCTACCGGTGTACCAGGAAGCATTTTGTTTGACAGACGGGTGATCATATAGTGTTTTGGCCACATACTTTAAATTCGGTTTATTGTAGATCGTTTTCCATTCGATTATCGTTCAGAAGTTTGCATCCCGATATGGATGTATAGAATTAGGGCACAATAAATCATTTGGAAAGATTTTGAGTGATTGCTGGAAGTGTGCGTCTGAAGGTGTATACCCCCGATCAAGACAAGGCTGAAGATTCACTTAGACAGCCGATGCAAGGTGTGGTGTGCGCTTCTGTGGTCATGTTTGCTTGTGTGCTTAATTTGGAGCAGGTCATGAATCATTACACTTGGAGCATGCGCAAATCCATGAGGATAGGACTAACTCCACTTTAGAGGTTGGTGTGGTATTATGTGAATAAGCAACAAAGTGAACCCTGGGAGTTTAAAAAGAGAAACTTGTTTCACTGGGTCAAATGAGCAGAAACACACCACGGCTAATCCCTCTCATTTAAAATGGCTGGTTTTCATAATCAGTGATGTAATGTAATCCATTTATTTTAGCGTTCTGACTAAAATGAATGATATATGGACTGAAGTTAATGTTTGGGCAGATTTTAGAATGCGGTCATCACTTATTTCTGACCATTTCCCTTTCTTATGATCTGCCTTTTCCTTTTATCCCCTCGCTCAATAATTCACTGACAACTCTTCATAATGAATGGCTCCCACTGTGTAAAATGCCAGCCCTCTGCTTATCAGCAAGCTGTCCCTTTCAAGAAACTAATGGAGACAAATGGCTGCCAGCAGACGACGTTTGAACACATTATTAACCTCTGAGAAGCTTTTGTGTTTGGGTGTGTCTCATTTGGGAAAGAGCATTTGTATGCGTGAGTATGATTAGTGTGTGGGTGTGGCTATTAGCATTCATTGACCTTTGGTCTCGTCAACCCGGTCAGTTTTTCTTCAAATGCCATCTCATATCACAGCAATAGTCAGTTGATGCAAATATTTGCGCACTTGCACCAGCACACTGGAAGAAAACTCAGGCTCACAAGCAGCACGTCACTGCATTTTTGTCGGCCCGAAGAGGTAAGAGAAGTGTCTCAAGATGAAGGGTGTAATTGACTGTGTTTATCTTATTTTATGACACACTTTGCATCCTTGGCCAGAGTTGGTCATTGTTAATGGAGAGTTCAGTGTCAAAAGAGGTGAAGCTAAAAACCGGGCTTGTTAAATGGAGTCAGGTGCTTAATATCACACTTTGTGTAAGTGACTTACCGAAGTTGCTAAATTCTCTAAGCTTCCTAATTACCTTGCCATGGAAAGTCATACCAGCCCTGGAAGGGCCAGCAGATTAAATGTCATTTTGTGTGTACATAATCCAAATATGGAGGTGTGCTCGCTGATTTATTTCTGCATTATGAAGACAAGCTGTTGCGCGCCCGTGGCTCTTTTGTCCTAATAGTGTTCTCTGTCATTTCCCTTCATACTTCTCTGTGTGTCTCGCTTCATTTACTTCACTATGTTTTTCTTCCCTCTCGCTCCCCCCCCGTGCGTGTGCTGGTCTTCTAGATCATTATTGGAGTCTTATCCTGAGTTGCATCATTTTCAATGTTGATTGAATTTGCTCCTGACTTCCTCTTTTCAGTTTCTTTTAGCGAGCTTTTGTTTGGACCTCTATTTTTCTCAATTTCTTGTTCTTGTTTCCACTCCCTCTCTGCATGGCACTTCCTGACCTGATTTCCCCCCACACACCCCCAAAAAAGTTATATCATGACTGCTATCACATTTTAGGTTATTTTACTACTGAAACACAAGTCATGAGAGATTATGACATCATTTTTGTGAGATCAGTGATGTTCTTTATGGACCGATGACCCACAGGGCGCAGCTTGGTTTATGCTTGATTTGGCCACATGGCTCCACACGGAGAAATTATGTCATTTGGGCAACCACACCCCTCTGCGCCCCCTCCGCATGGGCCAAATGTTGATTATTTTATTGGTCACGATGCAAGTGTATTAATGGACACAATCGGTGTACAGTGTATTGCATGCATCCGTTTAAGGTTGATCGCACGTTTTGCACTTTCTTCCCCAAGTGACAGATTTGTATCTTGAGACCTTCCCGAGAAAAATTCTGGTTACACATTCACCCGGCCTTAAATGCTAGTGATGTCTTTAAACATCAGCGGATATTGTCTTGCCGTCTGTTTGGAAAGCAATGATGGGCATGAGGCTTAATCTTAGACCCTTTATTCTGTATGCATACAGTGTGTTGATGAGTGTGTATGCACATAGGCTTGCCTTCTTATCGGCGGTGTCACACAGGCTCTGAACCAACAAACTAGCCCAAGGCCTTATCGCTCCAAACACCACCACATTGTTTACTTGGGCAAACGGATGCAAACACACATTTATTTCATTTTCTGGTACCTTAATTAATTGTAATGATCGTCAGCGTGTATCCTGCGGCCATGTGGCCTGTAGAAGAGTTGATGAAACCACTTGGATATTTGAGCCACACCTGTCTGTTTTTGTCTTCTCGCACAAGTGACGTGATATTCCCTGACGTTTTGTAGCTCTCTGTGGATATTCACAAAAGGAGCTGCAGAATCAAACTGATATCAAGCAAGCGTGCATTTTATTAGAGACTGGCTGCACAAAAGGACATTAAACAGACTGCTGTTTAGCATGATGCACTATTAGCTGGTGGTATTAAAGTGTGAGACCCAAACAGATGTGTCATTAAAAAAAGATGGCCCAATGTATCACGGAGACTTAACAGCTCGAATCATAAAAGACTAATGATTATTAGAATAACATTGAAATTGATTACGACGGAGGTTGTTAGGATAGAAAGACACAGGAGCTTGTCCTGTATACGTCCCTATTATCTTTTGTGGAGGGCAATAAATGCCGCTGCCAGGTCAATGAGATTTTTTAAACTAGACCACTGCGGATTTTAAGTATAGCTCTGTTCTGATAATTGGCCCTTTTCCACTGAAAATTTTCTTGCTTTGTAGTTCTTAGGACGAAAACACACACACAAGTATAAAAAAAGTTTTGTTCGCAGTCTCAAGACCTGCATTACAAACACACTGTCAAAACTACAACGAAATTCGTCAGGGCGAAGAAATGGAATGTTTTAGAATGGCCATGTCAGATAATTCAAATAAATCAACCCTTCCCAGAGCTTTTTTACATGCAGTATATACATACATTTAGACGTATTATCAAACTCGTGGCCCGGGGACCATTTGCGGCCCGCAGAATGATATTTTGTCACCCCCCACTTGACATAAAGTTGAATATTATTTGTGAAATTTATCCTCTTTTGCTGTCGATGCCCTGGCGTTTGTGCATGTGTGTGCGCACGCGCGTTTCTTAAAATCACTTATGGGCTACGATAGGAAGGAGGAAGAAAAAGAGAGTTGAATGCAAAGTGGAGAGGGAATGGATAAGCTGTGATGAGGGGAAAGTGAATTTCTCTTGCTTTGGGAACCTGTTGTCAAGCCCGTTGACACTCTCAAACAAGGCCCACACACACACACACACACACACACACACACATACACACATACACACACACACACACACACACACACACACGCATCTGAGGTTCAGAGTGAAATGTAATTTCTCCCCACCTACCTCTCCTACTCCATATCCTGTGTGTTGTTGTGGAAGTTAACATTCCAAAACAAAAGCAAAATAAGCAATCATCACCTCGGCTAAGCATTCCTACCCAGAAAGTTTTGCGTACCAAAGTCATTTTGTATAGTGCTGTTTGTATGGGTACTAAGGATAAGATTACTCCCTATGTAGTGTCCTCAATGTATCCCACAATAATGCATATTGAAAAGTAATCAAAAATTTTCACTACAAGAGCTATTGTGCCGCTTGGTGTGAAAAGGTCCTTCATATACCGTATGTAGACGAACACAACACAACACGGATGAACCTGAAGAGCTTTGTTTGCATGCATTTGTCAAAATTCACCCTGCTTAAAGCAAAATAATGTTCTAGACATGTTTTCATTTGTGCCAAATTTATGATTGAAGTCCCAACAGCTGGCATTCATCTGGTATGTTGTAATCATGCGGTTTTATTGTATTATATGATGTCATAAACGGTGCGCCCGATTGGTGTTTGAAAACTATTTTATGTGTGACTCATCAGTGAAAAATAATAGTCCAAGATATACTATACAGTAATTACGGAATAGGGAATAAGTGGATGATTCCGAACCCAACCATGGTCTGCAACAGTAAAGTTGCGGCCCTTAAATGATGCGAAATTGTTCGCTCCAGAGGGACCCGAATTGCCAAAAATACGCCCTGCGCCATTATGACCCATCACCACCAGCCTGAATGTACAGTATTCAAGGCAGGATGGAGCCATGCTTTCAAGTCATTTACAACAAATTCTGACCTGCCCATCCGAATGGCACAGCTGAAATGGTGACTCAAGGAAACATTTTTTTTCTAGTTTTCTGTCCAATTTTGCAGAAACTGTCGCCTCCATTTCCTTTTCTTAGGTCTCAGAGGGTGGAACCAACATGGTCCACTGTAAACCATCAACCAATGTCATGTTCAATTAGTTGATCTTGTTTTCGCCATTCTGATGCTCACTTTGAACACATGTATAATTGCATTTTCCGGGTGTGGGTTGTAGTTTTAGCGCTCTCTTTTGATGTGTCTCTCATGTCCTACCATTTTTTTTAAATTCAGAATTTTACTCTATGCATTATGGGTAAAAAGATAAACATGAGAAATCAAAGTGTTCTATAAAAATGGCAAAAGAAGAACAAGGAAAAAGGAAAAAGAAAGCAAAGGGGAGTCAGAATGGAATGGTCTGAGAGATTTTGAAGGAGAGAGGGCTTTGATGAAAGGAGAATGAGATTATTATGATTGTGTTGCCGTGGTAGCTGTCGGTTTCTCGTACTGGATTCATCATTTTGTGATTTCAGGTAGATAATGAATCAAATCAAAAAAAAAAAAAAACTGGAAGTGTGCGCATAGTGTTGAGTAAAGCGTGAACTTTTGTAGCTTAACTGATGCACGATAGGAAATGTTTGCATCAGTGCATCCTGTGTGTTTACGAGTGTCATTATCCTGTCACTCCCAAGATGCGTATCTTTCGGGACGATAACGACACCGCCTTGCCAGTCTTCCAATCATTGATATGAATGCCTCTGCACTTTGCTTGTGTGTTGCAGGAAGCAGGTGTTGATCCCGAGGCTGGGGAATGTAATATAGGGGGTCACAAGAGTCACTCCCAAATCATTTTGCCATTGTCACAACACATACTTGAGAAAAATTGCCAGAGGATGGAAACGGTGTTTAAAATGAAACATTGAAGGCACACAGGTAACAGCTGTAGGGCTCAGAATGAAAGTGATATAGAGGGATGATTTCATGAGCACTTTAGGGGACTGCATGCAATCACACACACACACACACACACACACACACACACACACACACACACACACACACACACACACTCACACACACACACACACACACACACACAGACACTCCGCCACCAGCTTTGTCACACTTTGTCATTAGTAGATGCTGAGGGCAAGACGAAGGGCCAGTCTGCACTAATCTCGAGATAAAAACTTTCAATGGTGGTGCCTCGCTCTTTCCTTTTAATCCGTGTGCTCTGGAGGATTTGAGATGGACTCTCACAAAACAATCCGTACACTGGCGACGACCAGACTGCTATGATCCAGTGCGGTCCACTGGGAAAAGAAAAGATATACTACTGCGAATGTGTACTGTGTAATGCAATATACCAAGTAAGACAATGTCTATTTACAAATCACCAGGTGTTTGGAATGAAATTTCTTTGTGTCGGAGATTTTCTCGGACAAAGTTAAAGAAATGACTCGGCACACAGGAAAATTGTCTTCAATATCGGCGGGAGGGGGATCTCTGAGAGCGAACGACGGTAGTTGCTCCGATGATCACACTCTCGAGCTCCCTTCCCGCCAATTCCGACTTTTATTGTAACATACAAGGAAAACACTGCCCCCGACATTTGCATACCGCACCCCCGGTCCGGCCCCTCGGTAGTGATTGGTTACCTGAGTTTAAGCTTTGAACCACCAGTACATTGGCGCCTTTCTGTCTGGTCCACACTGTATCAACATGTTGCAGACTTCGCGGACGACAAATGTCGCCTGGGCGCGACGGGTGTTCTCAACTCGTCTTTTGTTGTTCAACCGCTGTTCCCAAATTATTCATTCCCCTTTTGTGACCGAGTTTCGCCCCCTCCCCTGTGATTGCCCACCTGCATTGACGTGCTAATTGTGGACTTCAACAGCCCTCCGGCCAGGTGGCCGGCGCCTTTGTGCACAGGCATTTGGAAGTGCTGGATACGCGCCCAAACGTTTAGATGTGTCCAAATTAAATGAAACTTTAAACATGATACAATTTTGCTCATAAATTCCTCTAACACTTTGTCTATGATTTCTTAGCTTTGCGATTGACCGGCGACCAGTCCAGGGTGTACCGCGCCTCTCTCCCCAACTTGATTGGCATTGGCTCCAGCTCACCTGCAACCTTCGTGGATAAGCTGGATTGAAAAACGATGGATGCTATATCTATCTATCTATTGTCTTATATATAAACGTTAATAAATGAATAGTACATTCAGATGAAGAGTAGATTAAAAATATCTATTTATGGACACTTTAGCGTTATTGTACCGAGCAGCCAAGACATATTGGCATATACTGTGGCGATCTTAAGTCACCATTTCCCTTTACACCTCTATGATGACTGTCACCCTTCTGTTGTATTCATTCATTCATTCATTTTCCAAACCGCTTGATCCTCACTAGGGTCGCGGGCCCTTATGTTGTATCATAAAAAAATAACAAAAAAAACCTAAATGCCAAATTAAAAAAAATCAAAACACTTAAATAAATTCTTGAGATGCAATGAGGCAAAAGCAATTCAAACTGATTTATTTTTTATTTTTTTTGCTGATCTATTACTGTTTGTTGGTCAATGTAGGGCAAGGAAGGCATGAAAATGGCTCTTAACATGTTTGCAGGCATTTGTGCCTGTAAACATCTGCAACTCATACATACAAATTCTATTAAGATTCCTCCAAAAGCAAATCACACCAGACTGAAACTAGAAAGAAAGACAGCATGCTTGCAAAGAATTAAAAAAAGAAAAAAATCTGTCCTAGTTATTGCTAGTCTCTCAGTAGATTAGACGACCCTCTCGCTTGTGTGTTTCCTGTTTTCTTTCTTTCTGTAATTTGGCCTTTTTATCTTTTTTGGGTGGGGGGTGGGGGTAGTGGTACTTCATGCCTTTTTTAGGCTGTTGTCTCTTTTTGAAATGAAAAAAGTGTGCTCATTGGTATTCCAATAGTGATCTGTCATCCATCCCCCATCCATCTTCTATACCACTTATTTAATGTGTAAAATAGGTTGGGGAGGCCTTGTATGACTTTGAATTTTGGGCTTGGGAGGTGGAGTCTTTCTTCTGTGTCACTGTTGCAGATGCAATGAATGACAAATACGCAGGTGCTTTAGGATTTTGTAATTCGAAAATGGAACTCAATTTTAAGTCATGTCAGCATTAGTGGATGGAGATTAAGCATGCACGTATGTATGTATGTACAATATATGTAAGCAGATGTATGTATGTATTTATTTATTACAGTATGCATTTATGACAAGATTGTTAAAACACATGCGAGACAAACACGACATGCTGTCGGGATGTCCGGAAGGTTCTGGACAGAATTGGACTCTATAAACGTAGACTCTGATAGATAAGTAAATGGCACGAGGCCGACAAAGTACAAATAATGACGCTTGTACAATAACCAGAAGAACAAAAGGCAAGGAGAAGTTAAACGGAAATTGAGTAGCTTGTCACAAAAGGACACGATCCCCCATAGAGCAGTCCAGAGTAACTGGAGAAAATCTGGATTCGAACGCAGATGTGCCACTCGTGCCTCCCACAGTAAAAATGAAAAATTGAAATAACGTGGAGGCACAAGTGTGCATACCCTCTGAACTGGTCTGTGGCTGTGTTCGGAATTCACCAATCACATTCAAACTCTACTTAAATGGGATTCCGCATACACCTTCCACCGTTTAGAGTCAAAATAAAATTCAGTTCTTCCGATTAACCCTAAATATAGTTATGTTGTTTTATTGCACCATGACTAATGTGAATGTAAAATCATGCCATATCTGTGTGTAGTGTAATGTTAGTATTTGTACACTAGGAGGCACTCTGACAGCAGTGCAGTACTGATTTTTTTTTTCTTTTTTTTTCTTAACATCCATTCTGCATAACACACATGCACAGATAATCGAAGTGACTGGAAATGTTGAAAGGACAGAAAGAAAAGATACGGGGGAAATAATTGGAGGAAAGAGTGCAGGAAGGAAAAGTGTGAAAACAGGAAAGAAGTCAGAGATGACCAAGGTCAAACATTTTTGACTCTCGTCTGGTCATGTTGTTATGGTCATGGGTGTGCTGTGTGTTTGTGTGTGTGTGTGTGTGTGTGTGTGTTTATGCATATATATATATATACATATAAGTATGTGTGTATGTACATGTATTATGTATGTATGTGTGGACATTGCCGAAATCAAAAGTTTGAAGCTTGAATCAAGGTTGTCATGGAACATTGTGTTCAAGTCATATTTCCCGTCTGAAAAGATTCCGTCTGCTATTAATCTCTTCATTCTGTGAGGTGAGTTCTGATCCGGCATTTGTACAAAGGGTCAAGGTTGTGCTTTGAGTGGACAGAGCAGTTACCGAGTGTGCATCATATTTGTACGTGTGCGTCTGTGCACCCACCAAGGTCGGTGCAATGCATTCACTGTTTCATTATGAAGTGGAAATTGTATGAAAGAAATTGCACCGTGATATTTGAAACTCAGGAACATGTGGTACCATGACAACCGATCTTAGTCATTTTTATTTTCCTTTATGCTCTCTAACACACACGCGTATGAGCACACGCACACACTTGTGGTGTAATTAAAAAAAAAAAAAGTTGCAGCACCTATTCAACCGTCTCCAGTCGTACATTCTGTTCAGTTTACCAGCAAATTGAAAGAATGAAAAATAACTTTGCTGGGCTTCTTCTTGTGCAACCAGTATGCTTTGTACAAACATATATTTTTTATGTAATGTATCAAACACAGATTTTGTGTAACAGTGAATTGTCATTTAAATTGGTGTCATTGATGTGAAAATGTGACAAAGACTGTTAGCCATGTTGGATATAAATGTTAAAATTAGGCTTAATACAAAATCAGGAATTTGGAGCCGATCACTGATCAGTCAGTTAAAAAAAAAAGATAACAGGTGATCGGATCAGAAGACGGACCAATCGATCCAATCCAAATACCCCAAAAACATGTCAAAATATGGGGGAAATTTGAAAACAACATTTGATTGTATATGTTAAGAAAACTTGGATTATTCACGTTGGTAGCACAGAACATCCATGGAGTGAACGAGATTCGCGTTTTTTTTTTCTTTTTCAGATCTGATCGACGTAATTAATCGTTCGGCAAATTATGAACTTCCAACCAATCAGTGATTTTCTGCATAAAAAAAATATCTGCTGATCTGATCCAGCCAATAAGTTGTGTTAAAGTGTAGTTTAAATTTAAATATCCATTTACACGTTCATATTTTTTTCTTGATACGGGCATTATAATAGCAGAAATATTCTGTTCCAGGTTTTTGTGATGTGGAAAAATGGATCAAGATAAATCATTTCAAATGTTGTAGCTGTGTTTAGAATTAGATCAGTCATTGAAACTCAACTGCAGCCATTAAAGTGCCTCTAATTAACATTCCAATATGCTTTCTTGACATTTTTCTGTACCTAATTTTTTCACCAATGCACGTTTTGCATTGAAAGGAAAGCTTTTAACCAGATGTATGTGGCCATTGTAGAATTTGCCTAAAATGAAATCCATTTCTCACATTTGACAGTTGATGAGAACTAAGTCAATCCCTTCGGTGTTGTCAAGATGATTATAAAGAGCGACTTCAAATGCTTCTGTTCCACGCTGTTCGGCTTCCCTGCCTTAATGCTATTGTGGAAGTGCTCCACCGGTGATATAGGCTAT
This sequence comes from Hippocampus comes, assembly GCF_001891065.2. Lineage (NCBI taxonomy): Eukaryota > Metazoa > Chordata > Actinopteri > Syngnathiformes > Syngnathidae > Hippocampus > Hippocampus comes. The sequence goes on from NW_017805820.1 coordinate 2,072,177, forward strand.
CGTTTGCGGTTTCTCTCATCGAGAGCGAAGAGCAAAAAAACAATCTGTTGATTTTTGAGGCACACACGGAGAGCTGAGATCAACTTCGCTTCGCCTCGCTGTACTCCATGCGGTGATTTTTGCCGCGAAGCGATTTTTGTGATGAGCAGTTTCCGCAGTAACGTGGTGGTGGCGGCGGCACACTGCTCTCTTTCTCTCCGTCTCTCATGTTTGGGGTGATAATGTGCATATTGTATGTGCCATAGGTTGTATCCTCAGTTTCACAATGTGACACTCTTGTGTCATGTCGATCATGTATTGTCGCACAGCCCTGCGTTCCAAAATTACAACTTACTTTAAATTAAAGTTGGATCGTCATTTTGAACTTGAACCGGAAGTGAACATAACCTCCCACTGCCCGCACGCAAAAGTAACGCATAAATGTTGCGGCTGCACCCAACAAAGCGTGAGTGGTTTGAAAGTCCGGTGCCCACAATTGTCATACCAAGTTCGTTTTACGCAAACAAGTCAGAAAGACAACAAAGACTTGGTAGAACGAGGAGGAAGTTTTGTTTTTGTTTTGATTGCTGCAGTTTTTCTCCACGTTCCTGCCCCTGCTTGACTCTTCTCCAGCTCTGATTTTTCACTTCATGTCAAAAGCGGCTTTGTTGCCGCAGTGGCTCTTGATTCTCCGACACAATTTTTTTGCTCGCTCGCGTGCACACGCTCCCCCTAGCCAAGTGGCTTTCTTTCCGTTCATCTTGTAATCTTTTAACATCTTTAACTTTTTTTTCTTTGTTGGAAGTTTTCCCAGATCTCCTTCTTCGTCATGTTTGCGCAGGCCTTTTACTCCTTTTGGAGCCTCCTATCACATTCTGTGACATCTATTAGCTTTGCAGCCAAGGCTATCATTTGCACAAGGTTCACCAAGTGGCAGGGTCTGACCCCCCACGTACAACCTTCAACATCTCATTATCAGCTATGCCGTCGTTCTCTCCTGTCTTTTTATTTCACTCCCTGTGCTTTCTGTATTCCCTGCCCTACCTGAAGGAAGTACGCTTGTGTCTGTGCGTGCGTGCGTGTGTGTGTGTGTGTGTGTGTGTGTGTGTGTGTGTGTGTGTGGGCGCACGTTTTGAGCAGCACATCCGGAAGGAAGCAGCTCCTTCAGAGAGGAAGATTTGAGTGGAATCTTTCATATTCACCGAGCACAATCACGTCTCCAAAGTATGAGGTACAGAAATATAATCATATAGTGTACACTATTAATGTTGCCATTTTAATAAATTGATCATGTTTTAAGTATACTGTATGTATCATCATCTATATATCATACTTAATGGAAAGTGCAGAGAGAACAGTATCTCGCACCCATTTCAGTCCTGATTTTGATGGGATTCATTACCATTTAGTGTTTATTGCTTATGAGGGTCTGCAAATTGCTTTATCAACGAGATAATTACTAAAAAGAAAGAAGAAACAGAACTGTGAAAAATCAATTTCAAGCACTTATTCGATTTAAAAACATATTTCCAGTGCAGATTTTTTTTTTTCTTACTTCCGAACAATAGCTGCAAAGTCCAAACTTATTTCCTCGGCAGGCTCTACAAATTACTGATGCTGATGTTGAAGGGTTGCTTAAATCCTTCACTGATGCATCACAAGCAATCGCTCGAACCGCCACTGAAAGTAAACGGTCCTGTCCACCCTAATTCCAAATGTCTCGCTTGCTTGGACTGACGCATTTATCATTTTAGGACTACATTTTCCTCCTCCTAATTTGTTCATTCATCATCATATGCTTTCTTTTTCTTGTCGCATGACACCGTGCTGATCTCAAAAGCTGCCGCTTGCCAAAATATATCCAGACAAACACGGGTACCAGTTGAACCATGGCAACGCCTGCACTCTCCCGAGTTCTATTCTGGTTTTCCTTTGCTCCGAGACCAGCTGAGAGTTGACAAGCCTTTCTGTACTTTTGAAATGACCACGTAACACGCGTGCGTCTCTGTACAGGGCGTGTCTTTGTTGCTTTCCTGTTTTCTTACTCCTTGTCTTGTTGAAGGAAATACATTTTGCGCAACAATACTGCAAGGTAAAGTCATTTGCACGCCACACTCTGCAGCTCGGTTCGATACACAGCGGTGCGTGCATTTTTCGGAGGCTTTTCAATTTGGATAAGACATCGATTATTATTGCTTTTTTTTGTAGTAGTAGAAGTAGTAGTAGCTGTAGTTGACGTGCAATATGCTGTCCTCTGTATCTACAAAGCTCCGTATTGATGTCTATGATCCAAAATATTCTCGACCTGATTCTCCCACTGCACTCCTGCACATGTACTTGTTCTACTTCCTCTCTCTGTCTTATTCGGTTCCTTAGGCGCTAGACGCTTCTTGCGTCTTCCCAGGCGCACATTACTTGTCAAGCTGAACACACTTCTGTCACTGCCACCTGAAGATGGGCTCCAATCTTCAATTTTAGAAGAGGCTCTCTTAAGATTTGTTTTTCTTTTGAGAAGGGATGAACTGCAGTCAGGGAGAATCTAATAAGCCATGGAGGATCGGTTTTCAACAGAGGATGAGGGGCTCAATTCATTTTAAATTTAATTTGGAAGTGCGGCTGTGTGACTGTCACCTGAAATATACCAATGAGAAGATGACTTTGGACTCAATCGTACATGCACAGTCCTGTGTGACAGAGTTGCATTCAAACACAGTGGAACTTCTGACATTGATCTCGTTCCCTTCCTTGATGCCGGCGGACCTCTTCTTTCATTGAGGAACCAGTTTTCCCATTGGCAATATCCAGCTGTCCCTTTACTATACCACTTTTCCTCCGTTGTATAACAAAAACCTCCACAAAAAACTAAAAGTCAAATAAATGTTTATTTGCCTGAAATGTACATGCATAATCATTTGGAACGTAAGTGCTATGCAATCCTGCATTTTGACAAGGCCTTTTACAAAAGAACTGATGAGACACCCAATTGTGTGACTGCGAGTCCATCAGGCTGCTGTTAATGTTGCTCCACCATTATGTAGATTAGCCCTTTTCCCCTGAGTGCACGTTCGCCATTTAGAGCTTTCAATCACACAAATGCTTTATGGGAATACACACTCGCACAGTACAAAAGCACTTTCAATCATTGTTCTGTGCATACTACTCGTGACAAACACACAATTTGTGATGACATGCTGATTTTGTTCAATTAATCACATCTGTGCTTATGCATGCCCGGCGCACCCCCTGACACACACTGACAACAGACCAAGGTTATTCACTGTTTTTCAGGTCCCTGCTCATTATGGTCTACTGCACTGTGGTTATGAGCGCTGCTAGTGAGTGAGTGAGGGCGGAAGGGAGTACAGGGTGGGATTGTGTCTTGATTGTTTTTGGACAGCAATACTCAGCCACATGTTTTAATGGAAAACTTGTGATCAATACTCTCTTCAGATGAACCGCTCAGCATTTAAGTCCTGTGTTGGCCCTTTTCCACCGCGCTAGTGGCGATGCATGTGCGCACGTGTGTGTGTGTGTGTGTGTGTGTGTGTGTGTGTGTGTGTGTTTGTGTGTGTGTGTGTGTGTGTGTGTGTGTGTGTGTGTGTGTGAGAATGTGCACGTGTGCACCCTTGTGCGCTCTATCACTAGCTGGTAGAGATGTTGTAGTAGAGTTACGATGAACTCAAAGCAACACTGATGGCTCTGTATTTATCGTGCTGCTTTGCCCTGTTGCATAATCGTTACCATTCAAGGATGGCACAAGACTGCAGAAAGAGAAACCAACATTAAGTGCAAGAACATGTGCATTTTGTACATTTTTCACCACCCCCCCTCCAAAAAAATATTGAGGTACTATTTTTGTCCTGCATTCCGCTTCTGCAAAAAAAATACGATGCCTACTTGCTTAGTATAAGGCAGTAAGACTCAGTGTAAGTTCAGCAAAAACATCTGCCATCTAGTGATCATGGTGATATTACAACTAAAAACTACAGTCGACCCCAGCATATTCACAGTTCGACATTCGCATATTCGCAGATTTTTTTTTCTAGGATTTTTCAGGTATTTTTTTCTTCCATCTCTCCTGCTTTTTTTGTGGAAAAATATATCGAATGTTTATCATTGTTTTGTGAAGAATATTTTGGGTTTGTAAAATCCCCTCTAAAAATTTTAAGGTTGACGGGGATTAGTCAAAGGGTCACTCTTGAGTGTTTCATTTTTATTTGGTTGTGGGGTGGACTTAATAAACAGATCGTACGGGCAATGTTGGCTTTTCCCGGATCTACTGCTTGTTCCCTACGTGACATTGTTGCTGGTGCTTGTGTGTTCATGAGTATCCTGCTGGAAAAACCAACAAGAAAGGGAAACATGGGAAGGTTGATGGAGGCAGTAAGACCCTGAGGATGAACAGAGCGATGAGGGCGGGAGGAGGAGGAGAGTGTGTTCACTCCGAGCTCTGCGAGCCGCAGCTCGTGGAGTCAGTGTATCAGTGTGTGTCCCAGCCCGCTGCTGCAAGTGTGTGTGTATCACCGCGTCGCTGTGTACTCCAATGCGTGTGTGACTCCGGCGCTCTCATTGCGTACCACAGGTGGAGATGACATGACCGCGTTCGAGAGGAAGAAAGGGAAGGACCTGTAAGGGTTTCACACACATAGCTTTTAACTTGAATTCCTCTACACACGTGCTTAAATTCCATCATTCTTCAGCTCAGAAGTTACTAGATTAGTGTGCGTGAGTGGTTTTTACAGCAGCTTATCATCCTGTCAACGTTGACTGCGTGAGTGGACAGCAGACAAAAAAAAAAGAAAGAAAGCGCATGTGTACTGACTTTTCTTTTCTGCCTGCAGACGAGGTCAGCAAGTGTTACTGCGTCCAGAGGAGAGTTCAGCTCCTAGCTTGACAAGCAGACAGTCCACCACGTTTCCTGAACAAGTCCAGGTAAGAGCTCTGTCTTCCTCACGTGTCTTGTGGCCACATGGCCCGTTGCTCTCAAAACAGGAACTCAAACAGGATGCCCGATGCTTGCCACTCTCTTCTCCCTTCCCTTGATTTATTGTCATCGCCCTTATGCAGTCTGTCACAATCACGGGTAGATTATGAAACAAAGCTTTATGAAATCTGTCTCAATGACACACATGCGCACACACACACACACACACACATACACACAGTGTTCACTTGAGAAGCGCCAAACTTCTTTCTCCGTAGAAGGTACATTGGAGCTCCTGTTGCTGCAGCCTTCTTGTTCCCTCGATTCATATCACTTGTTGTTTGTGCGTGCGCGTGTGTGTGTAAGGGCACAGAAAAAAAATGTCATTAACATGAGAGGAGGCAATTAAAACCAGTCAGTGTTTGTTTGAGTGGTGGATGAACATTATTTTGTGTGTGTGTGTGTGTGTGTGTGTGTGTGTGTGTGTGTGTGTGTGTGTGTGTGTGTGTGTGTGCGTGCGCTCATGTCCTGGCCAAGCGTGAGAACAGACAAAGTAGAAACGAGCCAGAAGACAACCGCATCTTGTTAGGCATTTCTACCACGGTTTGGTTGCGCCGAGTGCTCCTCCGAAAATTGGCGGCCACACAACTGGCGACGAAGAACTGAGTCGAATTACACACGGAGTCCGTGTACGCTTCGTGGAGCCCCCCCCCCAGCCCCTTCC
>NW_017805820.1:2078140-2097852 GCF_001891065.2 Hippocampus comes
GTGTGTGTGTGTGTGTGTGTGTGTGTGTGTGTGTGTGTGTGTGCGTGTGTGCGTGTGTGTGTGTGTGTGTGCCTTTGTGTTAATTCGACCTGTGCATTCAAGAATCAGGAAGGAATCCAAGTTACTCCTTTTGTGCGTTTGGTCGATGTGCGTCATGCAAGCAGAGGCATTCAATTGAAAATGACCACTCTTTTTGTTCTCCCACCCTCCCACCCCTTCCCCAGCACACACGCGCACAGATTTTAGCAATCGCCCGCAGCATGATGATTGTGTTCCGTATCGGCATATATGCAACAAGCGCGTGTTTGCATCATCAATTCAAATTAAAAGACGTTTTCATGAACATTGATTGGCTGCCGGTGTGGATTTGCTCCTTTCGGACCAAATGACTTATGTATGGATACACACGCAGTGAGCTGCATGCAAATGTACACGCTACATGCGCATTTGATGGCTGTTGTGTCTATTCTAACACATTTGCCTGCTCCCTTTGTTGCTGCTCTCCCGTAAAGTGACGAGTTTGGTTCTGTGTTTATTTGATTTACTTAACCTTTATTTCTGCAGTCAAGTGTACTTGTGTGTGTTTGTTCCTGTTGAGGTATGTGTGTCGTCTTGCTTTCTGTGCTTACTGTGCTCTCGTGCGTCAGGCTTCCACATGCGTATTTCCACAGTCAGGCAATGACGCTTTAAAAGCTCGTTTAACAGCATTCCGGTTTTGGCTCATTGCTAAGGTGTCACCATGACGTGAAATCCTAGGAAGCGCCTGCTGACTCACGTGCAGCGCCACCTGTTGGTGTTGCCCCAGTGAATTGCACATGCTCAGGTCTCAGAGGTGCATCATGAGGGATTCATTTTTGGCAGCTTTGGCCTCATGACAACGATTGCAGTTGTAGCATATGTCAATACAGATGAAATTGACCAAAATGTGCAGCAACGTGGATCAGTGGTACACTGGCCCACGTGAAGGTTTTGGCGATATGAGTCACTGTGCACACTGCACATACTGTATGTGTGTACACATTTTGCACGAGTACTTGAAGCAATGAGGCAGCAAAAGTTAATCTCTTCCCAGCCCTCAGCAGAACAGATGTGAGGATTAATTTGCCAGGGAATCATGTGGTGTTTACATGCTGGTGTGTGAGCTGCAGGCTGAAATTCAGTCAGATAAATGTTGGCGTGTAGCTTCGGGCTGAAAATAGGGATACAGTGCAACCTCGAAGGAATGGACTAATGGGGGTATGAACCTTAAATTCAAGTCCGTTTTTGTGGCCCCAAAATGTCCAATAGAGTATGCAATTATTATGAGTTCAATCCAGGTTCCACTACATTTATTTGGCAACATTAAGCATTGTTGATTGTAATGAATTGCTCATTTTCAAGTCTTTGTTGAAAAAGATCGACAGAAGTTGTGGCTCAAATGAGCCGCTTGTTCCGGAGGGTTTTCATGCACAATTAACACCGACTTGTGATCTGATGATGGTTAGATGTAAGAAATCAAATTTTGATGATGCAAGTGTGCCATTGAATGAACCAATGATTCTCAGTGTCACTTGTGGCGTCATAATTATTAAGAGCGCGTGGCGAGACGGCGTGCTGGCCAACAAAGTAATTTCAAATGCGCTTTCATGTGTTTGTCTTGTGTTTAATGCATACAAATGAAATTGCATGAGCAAATGCTGTTGCGGCTATTGATGTTGTGTCTGTTAGGTACGCGCATCGTGTTGCTTTTTTTTTTTCCTGGCCTCTTGATGAGTGACATGGAAATGTTTGCCAGTGTTTATTACTCTTTGAGAGTTACATGGACTTCACCGGGGGCCGTGTTTTGTTCATTTAGTTCCAGATGGTCTTCCTTTTATCCTCAACACAAAATAAAAATGGAGCTGAATACTATCCATGACATGTTTATCAAAATGCAACGCGTCATTGTGTTTGTTTGTGTTCCACTGCACCAAGTAGACAAAGACTTTCCGGAGATGTGTCTATCATCTAAGTTTCACATGTAATTTTACCTACGTTTTGTCAAGGGATATGAATCTAAGCATCTTTAGATTTTATGGAAGGTAAGGGAAATGAAGAATGAAAACATTTGACAAAAACGATATTATCTGATTGCAAAGGTTTGTATTTATTTTGGACTATCACTCTAGTGCACTGGTTTGCACACATTGATGCAAACATTCGCTGGTTTCTTCACATTTTTTTGCTGGTTATGTAAAAGGCTGTGATGTGTCATCTGCTGTTGCACTGCGATATCCACTGTGTGAACAGGAAGCGGTTCATTGTCTTCATCAATGAGAAGAAAAAAAAAACAGGACGCAGCTCAAATATTGTTGTTGTCTATGGCAAATGATTCCACATTACCTCCTCCTCAAATAGTTTTCATCTCAAAAATAATCTCATTCATTTCATAAAGGAGCTCTCCTTCAGACAAAATAGTTTCAAGAAAACAAATATTCGATCCATAACTGATGACAATGATGATGATTAAATGATATGATAGCTGGATGACAGAGGCAAATTTGAAAAAAAAAAAAATTTGCCCTCAAATTAGCCTCAAATGAGACAGACCTCCAATTGAAGCGTGACGGCCTGCTGGGGCTTCCTACAGAGCACAGCACAGCAAGCATCATGTCGTCTTGTGGAAACCACTTTCATTTCTGCTTTTGATTTGAAAAAGCACACAGGGTATTTTCCACTCAAATTGTTTGTGAGAACAATAAAGTAAAATATGCACGTGTTTTTGTGCATTGGTATTGTTGAAACAATTCTGCTCCACTTAATTCATAGGGTTCATTTTATTATTGTTATGAGGTAATTGTTTTCCTTATTGCATTGCTCATACCTTCAGACAATAGGCATTTGCTTTCGTGACATATTCAAAGGCTTTTTGCATGGTGCGAGCTGGGCATGACCGCAGACGTTGTTAACAGCTGTGTATTTGTTCACTATAGGGGTGCAGCTGACAGCTGATTGTAGGTTGTGCATGGAGGCTCATATTTGCCTTTTCCCAGTTTACCCTCAAGTTTCTCCACTGGGATGTCTAAAAGCCACTTACTGCACATGTCTCGACGTCCCTGCTGGCACAGTTGAGCTTGCTTTTAGAGTAAAAGGTATATAATAAACCAGAGGGATGCTGACCTCTCAACCTATGGAACGTTTCAGGTGTGAATTTGTGTCGATTAAAGTGGGGTGTAATCTGTTTGATTCCCAAATCATATAAGCAATGCATGGTAAATACGTTCAGATGGCACGGTGTATGGGTTAAACTATACGTGACAGCAGTGTGTGTGCGGAAACAAAAAAATAAAAAGGACCCCCTCCTCCCCCAGTCCCCTGGGGAAATCACATACAGACATTAACCTCTCTTGAGGTTGTTTTAAACAATTTCCCTGGTACTTTTCTTCTCCACCTTTTATTTCACCCTCTATTCAAAATTCAGTCATTTTATTATTACAATGGAAGGGAGGGAAATTAAATGGAGCAGTCAGAGAATAGCCCCAAGATTAACGTCTGACTCTTTCAGTATTCATGGGGAGATATAGAGATATAGATAGAGATCCTTAAAACGTAACCGGACAGACAGACATCGATAGACACATCCTATCCATCCATTTTGCAATCCGCTTATCCTTACAAGAGTCGCGCCCAATCGCAGGGGACACATAGACGAACAACCATTTGCACTCACAATCACACCTCGGGACAATTTAGAGTGTTCCATTAAACGGCCATGCATGTTTTTGCAATGTGGGAGGAAACCGGAGTACCCGGACAAAATCCATGCAGGCATGGGGAGGGGAGAGAGAGAGAGACGGAGAGAGAGAGAGAGAGAGAGAGAGAGAGAGAGAGAGAGAGAGAGAGAGAGAGAGAGAGAGAGAGAGAGAGAGATGCTCTATTACTCATTCTGTCTCTGCACTGCTGACCTGGCCTTGGTGAAGTGAGGAACATCTAGTCTTTATTTAAAGAGCGTGGGAAGTAGTCTGCCCACATCACTTCTGTAAACTCTGCAACATTGGGATTTTTTTCTTTTTAACTCATTCTAACATTTTCTATCGTTAAAATGACCGTTTTGGGTCGACAGCCACATACATTTGTATGAAAGAATTTGAAATCTTTTGATCCCCACGGAGCTGTTTGAGATTCTGTGACCTCGTCTTATCTTCTTACCTTTGTTGAGGATTTCCCTATATGCACTTACTGGATAAATACTGGATATGAAAGTAAGAAAGTGAAGCTAGAAAAGCTGAGGGGAAATTATCCGTTGTGTATTAAAGTGTTGGGCACACCAAATAACATGAATACCTCAGTGAACAACCACTACATTTGAACTGCTCATCAGCGTGTTTTTCTTTTTAGGCTGTCTCCCCTTCTTTGCATGAACTATGTTATCAAAATGTGTCATGGTTATTTGCAGTTGTAGATGTGTGAGTTTGGTCTGATGCACAATTCATTGTCTCGAGGCAAGCACACAAAACCTCACACCAGTATACATCTAGTGTCTATTGATCTTCAGATCTAGTAGGACAGAGAAAAACAAATATCACTTCATATTTTATATCCCGGAGGGATCCACTAGAGATCAACTTCAGTCGCTCTGAATATAGTTCATTTATCAAATACATAAAACACACACACACACACACACATGGATGGATGGATATGTGTGTGGGTGTGTGTTCATAGACTACTATCAAATTAATCGATTATAATTTAAATGAATTGATTAATCATTTACAGACCTCGTTTAACTAGAAATCCTTGGAATTTCATCCTCTCACAGGTAAATATTCTTAGATTTCTGTCGTCCTTCATAAAGGCAGACTGATTATCTTTGTGTTTAATCAAAATAAAACATTTTCAAATGTCTGTTTTTCCTTTGGAAAACAATGATCAACATTTTTTTTTTGCTGATTTTCTGACCAAAGTTGTGGAACAAAGCAGGAAATGAATCGTCATTTATATTTTTCCATTTTCTGCAGTGTCAAATTGAAATAATGTCCTGTTTTTGAATAAAAGGATAGAAATTACAATGTTTTTTAATCCCATTCATCAACGAAATAATCTAAAGATTAATTAAAATAATCATTCGTCGCAGCCTTAATATATTTCATTATTCTCAGCATTTCCTCACCATTTTGACTGGGGTTCTTTTATAGATGGATGCTTTCCTTTACTCCAACCATCCCTATTTATCTAGGCTTGGGACCAGCACTGACTAAGGGTGACTTGTCCTCCCCACAGGCCTGGTACATTTATAACACCTGGTGTTTCCGAGCGACCTACCCGTCTGAGTCCCTGAGTTGACCAGACCCTGGTCAGTGGTTGAGCCGAGTTGAGCGTTCACAATCAATCGTTCAGCAAGAGCTGACCAATCGCATCACTCCTCTCTCCTCAACCTGATGCCACCGGAAGCAGCGTCCCATAAGGCCGCAGTGCCGCGGATGTGTTGTTATGGCATCGAGCTTCCCATTTCGACTCCTAGCCCTCTTTACGCCACGGATCTGTTACTTTTCGTGCCGCCCAAAGCCACCGGAGAGGTAATGATACTCATCCCTACTTCGACTGTTTCTGCTTTTAGCCTCCTACAATGCCTGCCTGTGTTTGCTACTCTTGTTAGCATTAGCCACAAGACCGTAAGAAACTCGTCTCGTGTCGGAACCTCGACTGTATATGCTCGGCTCTTTGGTAAACACGCCGAGTCGCTGTTCCTTTGCCGAACCTGAATGCAAAGTCTATCATGACAATTCATTGAAAGGGAGAAAGCCAACTACATGGCAACATTAACGCTGAAAATGAAAACCCACCAGAGAGTACTGTCAAATTAGCCAATGCCTGAAGCTCCACCTTCTCTTTCAACTTCCCTCCCTTTCACAACCAGAAAGATCTCAGATATATGAGAGTCTTCCTCATGTTGTTTCTGATAGGAAAAGTGAAAGTAAAGTTTATCCAGCCTGACATTCCACAAGCATGTGTAAATTTTCATAATTTATACTGACTCATTCTTAGTGTGTTGTGCGTGCTTTATTATTTGTACAGGTTGGATGTTCAAGCGCCTATATGCGTGAATCAGGCGACTCAAGCCAAGCCGGCAGCAGCAGCCATCTACATCCCAATCAGGGTGTTATCAGCATCTATCGTTCTGGTGGTTCCTTCACAGGCACAGGCTCCATCCATGAAGCTTTGGATGGATCATCAAGCTGTCAAGGCTTCAACTCTTGCACCACCATGCAGGCCAATGATGCCAACTAGATCTTTGAGGCCTTGTGGGGTCAACCTGGTTCCCCAATTTTTTTAAAATGGTTGTTTGTTTATGTGTGCCCTGAAATTGGCGGGCAACCAGTTCCGGGTGTACCCCACCTATTGCCAGAAGACAGCTGAGATAGGCTCCAGCACACCCCACAACCCTTGTGAGGATAAGCGGATCAGAAAATGGATGGATGAATGGATGGATGGATAAATAAATAAATTCATGCATTAAAAACTTATGTCCCAGCTTTGTCAACGCGTGTCTGGTCAATTTACTGTCAAGCTATGACAGAGTTTTGTCAAAACTACCTGTGCACTGGGCGACTACAATGAGAGATATGCGTGTGTGTTTAACAAGACAGCAGTGCAAAATGATTTATGTTCCCGCAGCTGGGTCGACTCGAAACAAAAAAAAAAAGCACAGGGACTGGAACCACCTGCTTTTGAACAAAAGGCCAAATTTGTGACCTGAAATGTGGACGGAGCTCTAACTTAGTAAGTTGCAGGACAAACGACTCAAAACACACTTGGTCCCGAATGTAAAGAGGGTGCGCCGCTATTTTGAAATGGATGATCCTTGTTTATCTCATCGTGTGGTGCCCCGTGTGACTGAGAGGCTGCCATGCGCCTCCTGTGATTAACAGGCCTAACATCAGGTTCTAAGATCCAGGTCCAAAGATAGGGAGTCAGGGGGCTTCCCACGTGGTCTCCCATCCAAGTACTAACCATGCCTGACCCTGTTTAGCTTCCAAGATCGGATAACAGATGGACAGTCACGTTCGAATGAGACTTGACCCGCATTATAATTCTTCATCTTCCCGAGACATTTGGGATAATTTTACGCTTTTAATTTGGCTGTGGCAGAGCACAAGTTCTGAGTAGTTATTCTCATCTGAATGATGCATAAAGACATCTGCCACAAGTGCAGTGAGGCATCAAAGTATGAGTTGGATAGAAAGGTTCTCATCAAAGGAACTCGAGCGGTAAGAATTCATTTTAGTGTTTGGATTTGTTGCCTGCGATTGTAGCAGCTGTCGCCTGCAGTGTTGATCCAAGACTTGCAATGTTCTGATGGCCGTATCAAACAGTGGCACACGTTTGTATTGCTGAGAGACTTCACATGATAGCACGTCCTACCTATCTGTCTTGAGTTTTTTTCTGTTGTAGTCTGGTGCACTGTGTCGGGCACATTTGTATTCACTTTGAATGTGAGATTAGGTTGTTGGAAATTCTGTTTTTCAGTGGCAGTAACATCCCCCCCCCCCCAAAAAAAAAACATCACAAAAGGAAATTTGATCTTACTACATTATCCATTCCTCCGCTAGCTAAGTGGCGATGATTCTGTTTTCAGCTTGTTTAGTAGTGCGTGCTCAACAATGACGAGTAGTCGTTTGCTACCTGCCACGACGAGCTCAGGGGTCGCCGTGTAAAACAGAATGTGTGTCCAGTGTGTCAGTGAGCGGTCTCGCTTTGCATGCTCTGTCCATCTGTTCATTCTGGCTCCTAGTTGGACCCAGAATATCAAGAGTACAAGTACAAATTTACTCGAGACAAATTTGTAAATATTTACTCTAGCAAAATGGCCAGGTAAGCTAAAACATGTCTAGCTGGTTTGAATATACACATACGGTGAGCACATCCTGTGGATGCATGCCCGACGCTCTTATCTTGATCTCAATGCCAGCAGACTGTAATTAAAAAATCAAAAATCAGATAGACAGTAAGCAGTGTTATCAAATGATTGTATTAATTGAAAATGATCACTTACTCTACATCAGACTGATCTGGTGACTTTTCTTAAAATGCTAAAATGCAATCGGTTGAGGTCTTTGTATAGCGTCTGTGGATTCTGCGGATTGCTTGTGCTTCATCTTTTGTGTTTGCATTTTGACGCCAAATCCTATTTGAAAGAAAATCGAGAAATATCATGAACACATATTTGAGACAGGCAGGAATGTGCCATCCTGACATATTGGGATGGTTGTCATCACCAGAAAGTGACTACAAGCATGCTGCCCCAAGCTTGGAGTTTTCATTGTCACATTGAATTTCTATCAGATGTCAGCCGTGAAACTATGTGATTGACCTAAAATATGTAGTTAGTGAAGAAGGGGGATTTGTTTTGGGAGCATGCTCAAGATTAGTTCCACGTTCTTGTCACACAGAATAGAGAACTTTTTGTCTTCTCACTAATGACCAACATTAATGAAATGCCAACTCTGGTTACTTTAGAGTTAAAAATCCCTTGTGTGTCTTTGTAAAATAATTAAAACTATAGAATTTGTGCTCACTTTGCACGACACAGGACGGGTTTGTAATTAATTTATAATTCACTGTCATTATCTGGCTTTTCCTTGCAAAGTTATTTGAATGTCTGCATTTGCAATGTCCATCAAAGACCCTTTTAAGGGTTTATAGCGCATTCTGTTGCGCCCCAAAGCAGATAGAATACAAGACGATGAACTCAATTTATGACCATGTCAGTTGGTAAAAACAAACAGTATAGTGAACAGCATGATTCCGAATGAAACAATGGAGCCTTTGAAACTGAACAAATGTGGATTACACTCTTGCAATTATTTTTCATTCGTGCTGCTCTATGCTTTCTTTGGCAAGCACTTCTGTGTTTGTGTGTCTGTGGCCCCGCATCATCCAGCTTGATTCAGACATACACACACAAGACATACACACGTTCTTTGGTGTAGAGGCATACACATTTACTGTCAAATAATTAAATGTGACATGCAATGTCATCAAAGCATTTCATTTGTTTAAAAACAGAATATCAGCAATGCATTAACACCACACAGTAAGAAAATAGCTTGTGTAGTTTTGGTAGATAAACAATACAAAATCGTATTGATAAAAAAAAAAAAAACACACATCATGGCAAGATAAACTTTCCAATGTGTGTAAATTTTAGTATGACGCTAATTTTATTCATGGTGTACCCTGTCTCAATTTCCTCACACATTTCTTGAATCAGTTTGAAATCTGGGCCTGTTCACTTGAACACAAAGCTGTTATTGTGTATGAATGGCGACGGGTGGGTGATGCACAGCTTCATTGTACCTTGTGCCATCTCGCGGAAGAGCTTTTGATTGGTTTGCCTATCAATATGTCGCTGACATAGAAAGATGATGCATAATTTGAAGTCAATACATCGGCAAGATAAACTTTCCTATGTGTGTAAATTTTAGTATGATGCTAATTTTATTCATGGTGTACCCTGTCTCAATTTCCTCACACATTTCTTGAATCAGTTTGAAATCTGGGCCTGTTCACTTGAACACAAAGCTGTTATTGTGTATGAATGGCGACGGGTGGGTGATGCACAGCTTCATTGTACCTTGTGCCATCTCGCGGAAGAGCTTTTGATTGGTTTGCCTATCAATATGTCGCTGACATAGAAAGATGATGCATAATTTGAAGTCAATACATCATTTTCAGACCAATTAAAGTGAAACAATAACCGCATGTGACACAGTGGTTTGGAATTGCCGGTATAGATGATGAGCGCTTCTCCTGATTAAAGCGCTATACGGCTTCAGGTGAAGCATTGCTAATTTGCTGAAGAGACAACACCTAGGGGTCACTAATGAGGTCGGTCACCTTTGTTTGATCCCCAGCTCCAGTATCAACTTCACCCTTCGTCCGTCTCCGTGGACCAATTAAAGTGAAACAATAACTGCACGTGACACAGTGGTTTGGAATTGCCAGTATAGATGATGAGCGCTTCTCCTGATTAAAGCGCTATATGGCTTCAGGTAAGGCATTGCTAATTTGCTGAAGAGGCAACACCTAGGGGTCACCAATGAGAAGGTCGGTCACCTTTGTTTGATCCCCGGCTCCAGTATCAACTTCACCCTTCGTCCGTCTCCGTTCGTCACGTTCTCCTTCCGTAGGCATCCTCATAGTGCAGAGGCCAAAAGTTTGCATTTTCTTCCCGTGCCTGCGTGGGTTTTCTTTGGGTACTCCGGTTTCATTAGATATTCCAAGAACATGAATGGTTGATTGATTGGACACTCTAAATTGTCCCTAGATGTGACTGGGAGTGAATGGTTGTTGGTCAATGTTTGTCCTGCGATTGGCTGCTAAAAAAAAATGATAGATGGATCATATTTAGTCTTTTACGCGCTGTGACTATGCTCTATTTATCCTCGTTACTTGTTTCAAAAACGAACACAGTATGCCTTACAATTTTTATTCCTCAACTGATCTTCATGTTCTGCACAAAACTCGGGGCATCGTTTTCATCCTTTTGAATTCTCCCTATGCGTTTGGTTTGAGCACACCACCTTGGAGCGCTATGTTCTCACAACTCTTTGGCTTTGGCGTTTCCTCCTTCTGTTTTTTCCTTGGGCTTTATTACTTTGCTCCACAGCCTTCGATCAATCTTTAAATCTGCTGCTTTCAATCATTCTGCCTCTTATCTTTCAAGCAACAGGGTCCCTGAACACATCCATTCACCATAGGGGCACTCAAGTGTGTTGAACCCTCCGCTAAAAATGAACACATTGTCAGATTTTCAATGCCTGTTTTTCTAACCGCTTGAATGTACTCCACATTGTTTGGTTTATGTGGATGTGTGCGTGCGTATGTGTTGTATTCTGTGATGAATGCCAAAGTGTGATGGGACGCTTTTAAAAAGTTTAGTTGAATACCGGTCTTAATTTTCAAATCTGTGTGTTTCTAATAAACAGTTTTCACTAAATATCTAACTTGACCAAATAGTCAACAATCAGTCTTGAAATCAAGATTATTACGGGTAATCTCAATTATTCATCATTTTCGGGCTAATGTCTGTATTTTTATTACAAAGATTATCAACAAATATTATGTCAACAGTTTTCAATGCAAAAGTCAGGGCATCGTTTTCATCCTTTTGAATTCTCCCTTTGCATTTGGTTTGAGCACACCACCTTGGAGCGCTATGTTCTCACAACTCTTTGGCTTTGGCGTTTCCTCCTTCTGTTTTTTCCTTGGGCTTTATTACTTTGCTCCACAGCCTTCGATCAATCTTTAAATCTGCTGCTTTCAATCATTCTGCCTCTTATCTTTCAAGCAACAGGGTCCCTGAACACATCCATTCACCATAGGGGCACTCAAGTGTGTTGAACCCTCCGCTAAAAATGAACACATTGTCAGATTTTCAATGCCTGTTTTTCTAACCGCTTGAATGTACTCCACATTGTTTGGTTTATGTGGATGTGTGCGTGCGTATGTGTTGTATTCTGTGATGAATGCCAAAGTGTGATGGGACGCTTTTAAAAAGTTTAGTTGAATACCGGTCTTAATTTTCAAATCTGTGTGTTTCTAATAAACAGTTTTCACTAAATATCTAACTTGACCAAATAGTCAACAATCAGTCTTGAAATCAAGATTATTACGGGTAATCTCAATTATTCATCATTTTCGGGCTAATGTCTGTATTTTTATTACAAAGATTATCAACAAATATTATGTCAACAGTTTTCAATGCAAAATATTTTTTTTCAATGAGTGGATTATCATTTTGCAAGAAATGATTACAAAAGGTCACCAGTAATTAAAAATTCTTCATATGCGAAATATGCTCATATTTCCCTTGTTATTTAGGCAGCGAAATGAAGTTGAACCAGGCATTCGCCCCCTGGTGGTTGGCTGACTACTGCTTAACAAAGTGTTTAGTTAGACATGCAGGGAAAGCCCACATTTCAAGTGTAAATATCACCGATAATCAGGTAAATTTGTTCAGCGTGTGCCAAAATCATGATCGCAATTAAAATTCGATTGATTGTGCAGCCCTTGGTGGAAGTGCAGAATTACCTGCTTAACGAAATGGTTAGAATTACCAAGAAAACTGCAACAAGATTGACATGGTTGTTTAATTTCTCACTTGATGGAAATCTGTGTGTTTCTAATAAACAGTTTTCACTAAATATCTAACTTGACCAAATGGTCAACAATCAGTTTTGAAATCAAGATTATTACCGGTAATCTCAATTATTCATCATTTTCGGGCGAATGTCTGTATTTTTATTGCAAAGATTTTCAACAAATATTATGTCAACAGTTTTCAATGCAAAATATTTTTTTTCAACGAATGGATTATCATTTTGCAAGAAATGATTACAAAAGGTCACCAGTAATTAAAAATTCTTCATATGCGAAATATGCTCATATTTCCCTTGTTATTTAGGCAGCGAAACGAAGTTGAACCAGGCATTCGCCCCCTGGTGGTTGGCTGACTACTGCTTAACAAAGTGTTTAGTTAGACATGCAGGGAAAGCCCACATTTCAAGTGTAAATATCACCGATAATCAGGTAAATTTGTTCAGCGTGTGCCAAAATCATGATCGCAATTAAAATTCGATTGATTGTGCAGCCCTTGGTGGAAGTGCAGAATTGCCTGCTTCCCGAAATGGTCAGAATTACCAAGAAAACTGCAAAAAGATTGACATGGTTGTTTAATTTCTCACTTGATGGGAGGGCAGGCACACCAGAGACCTAATTGTTTATATTCAAGCAATTAAAATGTACATTTTCCTTGACATGTTCCCCCACAGTGGCCGACTGGTTAGCACATCTGCCTCAGCTTCAAATCCAGGCTCACAGACTTTCCTGTGTGTAGTTTGCATGCTGTCCTCGTGCTTGAGTGGCTTTTCTGCAGTCACTCGGGTTAAATCCCACCGTCCAAAAGCATGCATGGTTAGTATGGCTGTGCACGAATTGGCGATACTTGATTTGACATGCAAAATGGCCATTAAAAATGAACACCCAGATGGTGGAAGGTGGTTTCCATGTGTCCACTTGACAAAAGCCAACTTTACATCCGCAAATGCAGATCTTCTTGCAGTTTCCTTGGGTGCATTAATCTCCTGGATGGACTCCAATGAGTCCGTTTTTGCTTTCGCCATGTCGACCGCGCTCCTCTCCTACACTGAATTAAAAGGGAATGAAAGGATCCTCTTCCTTTAGCCAGGAAGCTTGTCAGCTGTGTTCACTCCCACAACGCCGCAAATGCCCATTCTGCCTGCCACGTCTCCGAAAATAACAAAAGGAAGAACCCCCACCCCACGTGCTTTGTGCTAGGCTTGCGCTGGGTATGAAAATAGAGCCCTAATCAGGTTAAGCGGTATCGCAGATGGTTCGATGGAAAGCCCTCAATGTGACCACGAAGTCCAAGTAAAATGTTAAAATTGCCCTGCTTTTATTGTCCTTGTTATGGTTTTGTTTTATGTGGACTCATGTGGACGCTAGTACAAATGAGTTAGCGAGCCAGAGCTACAAATGGTGTCTGTTTTCACTATTTTTAATGACTTTTCTGACCCCTCTAGCGACTATTGCTCAACATTCTTATTTCCTGCACCGTGGAGGGTCAAGAGCAAGAAGATTTGTCCTAATAATACTTTATGCAAATCAACAATTTCATATCCTGTCCGTATGGGGTGTATGACAAGACATCATCTATTCGGGAGTCTTGACACGGAACAGCTTGCTTTTTGGTACATCAATTAATGTTGTAATTTTTAAAGTGTGAAGATGTGCTTTTATTGATTGCTGACAATTTGTTTACGGTTTGTATTTTCCAATCATTCCGGTACATACTATATACACACCCATAGCATTTTATTGGAACAGTATGCTTTTCTAAATATGTTCCAATGATAAAGAGCAAAGTTGACATTAGGCTCTGCCCTCGACAAGCATTCCAGATTTTAATGTGGCCCCTTTGCAAAATTAATTGGGAGTTCTGACAAGGAACAGCTTGCTTTTTGGTACACCAATTAATGTTGTAATTTTTCAAGTGTAAAGATGTGCTTTTATTGACTGCTGACAATTTGTTTACGGTTTGTATTTTCCAATCATTCCGATACATACTATATACACGCCCATAGCATTTTATTGAAACGGTATGCTATTTCTAAATATGTTCCAATGATAAAGAACAAAGTTGACATGAGGCTCTGCCCTCGACAAGCGTTCCAGATTTTAATGTGGCCCCTTTGCAAAATTAATTGCCCAGCCCTGCTTTAGAGCCCAAAAAATATTGACGTTTAACGTAATTGATCATTTTGGAGACTAAATGCCTCTGATTCATCCATCATTATATTTTCAACTTCATTTTCTTCCCCAAGGTTAGAAATAAGCCTCAATTGATGTTACGTCAGTATGAATAAGTGCTCAAATTCCAACGCAACGCATCAGCAACGGAAACATTTTAGTTCGTTCTTCCCCTTCCATTTAAGGTTTTGATAATGTCATCACCGCCCTGTGATTAATAACATACACGCAGAGGTGGCCATCCTTTAACCACCAGAACCACCATGCCGGCTCATATTAGCCTTTGAACTCCCTCTGCCAAGCTGTGGATGTCATTAATTTCATCATGGACATGGACAGATGAACCATAAACACACACACACACACACACACACACACACACACACACACACACACACACACACACACACACATAGTTGTGAAGAACCTAATCGATGAAGAGCCTATGAATGAGACCACAACAAAGGTTAAGGCACAAAGCGAAGGGAATGAGTTTGAAAGAATTTGTTATTCTTTTCCCCATCGGGTCGTTGTGCTTTCCCTGTGACGGTTATCACCGTGGCAACTGTCATGCAGTCATGTTGGTGTGGGGGCGATGGGAAGTGAAGATGTGTTATTTCAGGGGAGAAACAGTAATTGGAACTGCAACTTCAGACAGGGACGATAGAATTGAATAATTGTCCGAGCCAGTTTCATGTTTTCATTCTTGTCATCGAGGTGTATGGAGAGATGCCTGAGCAAACATTCATGTACCTGTCGGGATATTTTATTGACAAATTGAATGTGACCTCAATTAAATTTATCCAGTGAGATCATTTCTCCAAAGATAAGAATTCACATCATCGCACTTGAAGCAGACAGGGTACCAAGCAGGCAATTAGAAAATGTGGGACAAACAAACAACATAAGCCTGTCATAGCACACTGCTTGATCACACGATTATTCTCACATCAGGCATCCTTCTCATAAGAATATGTACCAAAAATAAGCACTTACAGTCGAAGTCCACCAAAATCTGTTCCAGGCAAATGCTAGACCTTTGATAGGTTTGTGTTTTGTACCAATTTTGGAATCGATCGATTCATGGGTCAAACTATTACCATCAAAAAAACCTTCAACTGTATCGCCAATTTGTTCAGTAACATTCAAACAGCACGTGTGGCTCGCAGTTCCGTGCTTCAGGTTCAAATCCCTGCTCTGGTCTGACCTCTGTGTGGAGTGGGCCTGTTCTTTCCAGACTTTCATGGGTTTTCTCCAGGTACTCTGGCGTCCTCCCACAATTCCAAAAACATACGTTAGGTTAATTGAAGACATTAAAACAGGTGTAGGGATTATAGGTACTAATTATTTAATTAATTCGCGGTGGCTGAATTTTACTGCCTGCATTAGACTCAGCCGCCACTAGGGGCACCATGTTGTTGTTTTTTTTGATTATGTTTTGTTTTAAATTTTAAATGTTTTCTTGCAGTTTAGACTGTGCTTCGCAAACCTGTCTCTACGTAGGTGCCATTTTAAGGAGTCCTGAGCCAAACCAAATGGTTTGCTCAATGCAAATGCACATACTGGCACTATATACCTACTGGGGGCGTGCCCGTCGCGTCCTCTTTCACACGCAGCCTTTGCCCTCTTAATGTCTGCATGCTGTCCTCAGCTTTGTCTGACTTTCCCCGATATAAACAGCGTGTTGGCAGTAAAAGCTTCCAGTCAGTCAGGCGGAGTGCTCATCAAAGTCACACAGCAACTTTTACAGATTTTGGAACTCGGTGCACACACAAGGCGTGCGCCGCATTATAAGGCACACCGTCCATTTTGGAGAAAATTTGAGACTTTTAAGTGTGCCTTATGATCGTGAAAATACGGTGGGAAGAGTAGCAAAGAATGAGAATATAATAGGATAACAGAATTTTTTTTTTTTTTAACTTTCTAAAAAAGAATTTTAAGCCCCAATTTTGTGTTCTCGTGATTTGTACTCAGTGATTGTTTTATGATTGGATGAACTGTGAGGAGTTTGTCCTGATTCAATCCTCACAGTCAAGCTTTACAAGTTATGAAGATAGGAAGTGGCAGGAAAATGTTCATGAAAATTAATGGAAAAAAGAAAAAGGAAAATAGCAAAAAATTGAAAAGCGCGTATAGTTGGTGCCCATTTAAATGCATTGGAGGGATGGGGGGGACAAACATTGCTTCCTCGGCATTCACCAAATTAAAAAATAAAAAATAATAAAAATAACAAAAAAACACAACACAAGAAAACAAAACAAAAACCACAGAAATGTGTTGACCACAAACAAAAGTGCCTTATTTTTGGTGCCAATCCTACTAAATTTATTTGGGAACAAGCTCTCAGAGTTTACACATAGTTTCCCAAAGAAGCACAAGTGAAGTTGTATAAAATAAATGATCTCATCAATTATTTCGTGCACAGCCTCAGATTCTTACGGTAAAAAAAAGGGCATGTTTGGAAACTGGACTGATTAGCTCCATGTGCGCATGGGTCTTTTTTCCATAGAAATTGAGAAAGTTCCAACTTTGTTGGAAGTTTTTTAAATCAGTCAGCAGCGTGTGTGTGTGTGTGTGTGTGTGTGTGTGTGTGTGTGTGTGTGTGTGTGTGTGTGTGTGTGTGTGTGTGCGCGTGCGCATGTGCGTGTGTGTGACTGGTCTCACAAATGAAATCTTCCCCAAAACATATGTCACCAAGCCTGGACAAAAAGTTCCCTGTCCCTATGGTTGACTGAGAAAGAATGCATCATGGTTAGTTTCAAATGCTCAATACACGTGGTGACCAAATGTGTAAAGACAATGTAACACAAGTAGTGAAATCTCATTTTGCTACTGCTTTAAGCACAGATGCAGAAACGCTATTATCACATTTACACCGTTCTTATCAGAGTTAGACTGAAAATTCGCAAAATATTTATGTTCAAGTGACAAATGACCTCTCAAATTTCATCCTGTCAATCTAATGTGAGACAGTGCAGTGATGATGAAACAAAAATCGCTTCCCTTCAAGGGTGTCATGGTTTGTTTTGTTTTCATCCCCAGCTTGGGTGAAGGGTGTTCCCCTCCAGCAGGTGCACCTGTTCCACTTTTACCAATCAAGCCTGCCATGTATTTAACCACTGCCAAGTTGCCTAGTCTCTTGTCAGATTATTGACCTTGCTCACTGTTACTGCCTCAAATGTTTTTTCTAGACCTTCTTGCTCATGTTCCTAGTCGCTCTTGTCCGTTTAGATTCCGGTTTTGTAAGTATTTTTTGTTATCGAGATTTTGGCTGATTTTAGTTACGTGTGTTTGGACTCTTGCTATTTCATTTAGTGTATTTTCGGGTTTTGCCGTTGCCTTGCCTTTTTGCAAGCGCTTTGTCTTCATGTTTCGTTTTCCTGGCGTTTGTCCCCAAACAATTTCTGTAGGTGCTTTGTCAGATCTTCGTTTTTCCTTAAATAAATTGTTTTTGTTACGGATTTTATTGGTGTCTACGCTTGTGGGATACCATCACCCTTCAGTTCTTCCTCGAACTGTGTCAAAGAGACTGCTGCTTGATGTCAGAAAATCAGCAGTGATTATTTGTTTTTATTTTTTAAATTAGATATGAGACCCGACGACTGTTATGAATGGCTTCTGCGCCCTTTGTCAATCAGCTCTTAGCAATGTAACCAACATCTTCGTCGCTGATATGTCATGCCGTGCCCGTAATACAGAGCAAAAGTCGTGTCACACTGTACTGCTAGAAAAGGTAGAGAATACAGTTTAATTGAAAGAATAGTAAAAAGTAAGAACAATAATTATAGAGGCCATAACTCCTTTCACTTCTTGCTAGGATTGTCCTATTCCTCCTCTCCAACCCACTGCAGCTGTCATGGTAACAAAAATGTGGGGCTGCTGCACACTGAGTAATGATTTATATGAGACCATTTTTCCCTGAAAAATTGGGACCTTTAGGCGAAAAAGATTGAGCTTAGTTTGAAAATGCTAACATTTTACCCCGGCTCTCCAACCTCTTTCTGTAAAGTACGCCATTATCATTTCTAAATGCTAAAACCAGTTGTGTGTGACAACAGTCAGTCAGTCTGAGAATGTCGAAAGTACGTCGCAACCCCAGCGGAAGAGCTTTTGATTGTTTTGCCTATCAATATATGTCGCTGGCATAGAAAGATGATGCATAATTTGAAGTCAATACATCATTTTCGGACCAATTAAAGTGAAACAATAACTGCACGTGACACAGTGGTTTGGAATTGCCAGTATAGATGATGAGCGCTTCTCCTGATTAAAGCGCTATATGGCTTCAGGTAAGGCATTGCTAATTTGCTGAAGAGGCAACACCTAGGGGTCACCAATGAGAAGGTCGGTCACCTTTGTTTGATCCCCGGCTCCAGTATCAACTTCACCCTTCGTCCGTCTCCGTTCGTCACGTTCTCCTTCCGTAGCACCTTCCTTTTTCTCAGTGTACATGACTCCTCACACAATTATCTGCCTCTCATGAAGTGCTAATCTTTATGGTTATCCTGACATGGACCATCCAATCACAGACAGGTGGCCATTGATTAATCCACCAATACTAGTGTCCCCTTGAGAAATTAGCTCAAGCACTGCCGCGCATCACAGAAAAAGCACACACTCAATATACAGGCAGAGACGAGCGGAAGGACAGGCTGGCTGCAGCCATGTCGAAGCATTAGATCTTAATAAAAAAAGGAGACAAACACATCGAAAAGAGAAATGCCCTGTCATATAAGACGCAGAATTGCATTATTCTGTTTTATTTGAGTATTTTGTTACAGCTCCTTATTACTATGCTGACATAATCACATTTCCGGTTGCGATCAAAGGCTTTTAAACTTGTCAGCCTCTGGCATTAGCATTGTAAGCAGGTATACGCAAGCACGCGCACACACACACACTTACATACAATCTACGCTGGCACAGACAAAGATAGAAGGCTGCATGCTAAACAACATGCCTTTTCTATTAAATCAGGCAGCAATGAGATGACATGTTATCCATTCCAAACACAATCTGGGGCTCAGCTTCAATCTTTTCTCAAGCCAGGACATTTTATAACGTGGCCACTACCAACCTGTATGAACAAGTGTCTGAGGCGGTTCTAAAATGAGAACCCTCTTGTCCTGCTCCTCAGGAAATGAAACTGACATTACTCATCTATCAAGATCACTATCCCTCCTCTCATCTCTCTCCTCTTTTCCTTGGCTTTACTTATTCTCCCATCATGTAGCCATCACCGGTCCCTTTTACTTGTCCCTCCTCGCTCTTTCTCTTTTCCATTGAATTAGAAGCCAAAGATTATCTTTGGCGTCTCAAAACGTAAGATAATCGATCATTTCGGTGCACAGAACATTGCGGACACACACACACACACTAACACACACACACACACACACACACACACACACACACACACA
>NW_017805820.1:2104430-2141414 GCF_001891065.2 Hippocampus comes
CCATTGTTTAGCACAATGCACGTACTGTACACGCCTATGTGGGCATGCCTTTAGCATCCTCTTTCACGCCAACTTGAACGCCCGCATGCTGTCCTCAATTACACCCGCCTTTCCTCTATATAAGTAGCGCGTCGGCACATCGGTCAGTCAAACGGACACCTCATCAAAGTCACACAACAACTTTTACAGATTTTGGAACTCGGTGCACACACAAGGCGTGCGCCGCATTATAAGGCACACCGTCCATTTTGGAGAAAATTTGAGACTTTTAAGTGTGCCTTATGATCGTGAAAATACGGTGGGAAGAGTAGCAAAGAATGAGAATATAATAGGATAACAGAATTTTTTTTTTTTTTAACTTTCTAAAAAAGAATTTTAAGCCCCAATTTTGTGTTCTCGTGATTTGTACTCAGTGATTGTTTTATGATTGGATGAACTGTGAGGAGTTTGTCCTGATTCAATCCTCACAGTCAAGCTTTACAAGTTATGAAGATAGGAAGTGGCAGGAAAATGTTCATGAAAATTAATGGAAAAAAGAAAAAGGAAAATAGCAAAAAATTGAAAAGCGCGTATAGTTGGTGCCCATTTAAATGCATTGGAGGGATGGGGGGGACAAACATTGCTTCCTCGGCATTCACCAAATTAAAAAATAAAAAATAATAAAAATAACAAAAAAACACAACACAAGAAAACAAAACAAAAACCACAGAAATGTGTTGACCACAAACAAAAGTGCCTTATTTTTGGTGCCAATCCTACTAAATTTATTTGGGAACAAGCTCTCAGAGTTTACACATAGTTTCCCAAAGAAGCACAAGTGAAGTTGTATAAAATAAATGATCTCATCAATTATTTCGTGCACAGCCTCAGATTCTTACGGTAAAAAAAAGGGCATGTTTGGAAACTGGACTGATTAGCTCCATGTGCGCATGGGTCTTTTTTCCATAGAAATTGAGAAAGTTCCAACTTTGTTGGAAGTTTTTTAAATCAGTCAGCAGCGTGTGTGTGTGTGTGTGTGTGTGTGTGTGTGTGTGTGTGTGTGTGTGTGTGTGTGTGTGTGTGTGTGTGTGTGTGTGTGCGCGTGCGCATGTGCGTGTGTGTGACTGGTCTCACAAATGAAATCTTCCCCAAAACATATGTCACCAAGCCTGGACAAAAAGTTCCCTGTCCCTATGGTTGACTGAGAAAGAATGCATCATGGTTAGTTTCAAATGCTCAATACACGTGGTGACCAAATGTGTAAAGACAATGTAACACAAGTAGTGAAATCTCATTTTGCTACTGCTTTAAGCACAGATGCAGAAACGCTATTATCACATTTACACCGTTCTTATCAGAGTTAGACTGAAAATTCGCAAAATATTTATGTTCAAGTGACAAATGACCTCTCAAATTTCATCCTGTCAATCTAATGTGAGACAGTGCAGTGATGATGAAACAAAAATCGCTTCCCTTCAAGGGTGTCATGGTTTGTTTTGTTTTCATCCCCAGCTTGGGTGAAGGGTGTTCCCCTCCAGCAGGTGCACCTGTTCCACTTTTACCAATCAAGCCTGCCATGTATTTAACCACTGCCAAGTTGCCTAGTCTCTTGTCAGATTATTGACCTTGCTCACTGTTACTGCCTCAAATGTTTTTTCTAGACCTTCTTGCTCATGTTCCTAGTCGCTCTTGTCCGTTTAGATTCCGGTTTTGTAAGTATTTTTTGTTATCGAGATTTTGGCTGATTTTAGTTACGTGTGTTTGGACTCTTGCTATTTCATTTAGTGTATTTTCGGGTTTTGCCGTTGCCTTGCCTTTTTGCAAGCGCTTTGTCTTCATGTTTCGTTTTCCTGGCGTTTGTCCCCAAACAATTTCTGTAGGTGCTTTGTCAGATCTTCGTTTTTCCTTAAATAAATTGTTTTTGTTACGGATTTTATTGGTGTCTACGCTTGTGGGATACCATCACCCTTCAGTTCTTCCTCGAACTGTGTCAAAGAGACTGCTGCTTGATGTCAGAAAATCAGCAGTGATTATTTGTTTTTATTTTTTAAATTAGATATGAGACCCGACGACTGTTATGAATGGCTTCTGCGCCCTTTGTCAATCAGCTCTTAGCAATGTAACCAACATCTTCGTCGCTGATATGTCATGCCGTGCCCGTAATACAGAGCAAAAGTCGTGTCACACTGTACTGCTAGAAAAGGTAGAGAATACAGTTTAATTGAAAGAATAGTAAAAAGTAAGAACAATAATTATAGAGGCCATAACTCCTTTCACTTCTTGCTAGGATTGTCCTATTCCTCCTCTCCAACCCACTGCAGCTGTCATGGTAACAAAAATGTGGGGCTGCTGCACACTGAGTAATGATTTATATGAGACCATTTTTCCCTGAAAAATTGGGACCTTTAGGCGAAAAAGATTGAGCTTAGTTTGAAAATGCTAACATTTTACCCCGGCTCTCCAACCTCTTTCTGTAAAGTACGCCATTATCATTTCTAAATGCTAAAACCAGTTGTGTGTGACAACAGTCAGTCAGTCTGAGAATGTCGAAAGTACGTCGCAACCCCAAAAACAATGAAAACGACGAACCACTACTGGACTGGTCCCACATGATCGCGTTTTCTCTTTTCTTTAGTTTTCCTTTTTTTACAGGCCCATAGGAACAGGAAGATAAACATCTTTTTTTAGTTTTACTAGCTGACTCCAAGGTCGTTTCGCAAGGTGAGCCCATGGCTCCCATAAAGCCTGAAGCTAAACAATGATGATAGTGTCACCTGAATGACAGAGTTGCTCCCCAGTAGAATACATGATAAATCACATGTACTCATAAATTTGATCAGATCATATGAAACAACCGGCTTTTTCAATTACATATCGGACAGGATATTGACGATGCACAGGCCTTATCCAAAACATTTACTGGGGGAGTTCTTGTCATTATCGCTGCTGCTTTTCACGGCATACTAAATACGGATGGGATGATTGCATGTGTGAGAGAGAAACGCACCTAGGGAATCATTTCAATGAAGCTCTGTTTTAATTTCACTTGCCAGGGTCAAATCTAACTCAGTAGCTTTTGCGTGAGGTGAATACACACACCAAAAAAAACCAAAAAAAAAAAACGGTGCAGTCTTTTGACACCCTAACACTTTGAGCCCTCCGGTTAAGCCAGCAGTAAAAGCCTCTGTCACTTTCAGCGGCAGATTAACATCAACCAGGGTGAGATGATGCAACACAGCAGGTGCGAAGGGTCGCAGTGGGACAAAATATCGATAGTACAACGTAGCGTATCATTAGCGCTCACTGTACAGCTTTAAAACCGATATTAGCAGTCCATCATGTGCAGTTGCTTATTTATTGACGACTTGCCATGTCAATTTCTTAAACAATTCATACCAAACTACCAATAAAAACATGTTTTTCGTCACGCTTTCCGGTGGCTGCGCTCTATGCGCCACCACTTTACTGATGTCAAGAATGGAGGTGACGGCCCTTACTCCGTTTTGATACAACCATGTATAGTAAAAGTCGTGAGCGTCGGCTTGTGCTCATTTTCTTTTTGTTTGTTTCGTCAAACATACAGTGAAGCTACGGTGCTTTTATAGCCTCATTAACTTTGAGTAAACATGTATTACCTCATGTTAGACATGAATTCCATCATTTAATGGTGCGGCGGCCACAGTTACTTAACTTCACTTGGTTTTGATTGTTTATATTCTATATGAGGCATATATAATGGCGCAAGAATCGCCAGTGCGGCAGTAGCAGCTGCTCCTCGGATTAGCTCAACAGAGTTCACATTTAGCGGCTTTGAACAGCTGCTCAGGACATAGTTTAAAATGAAGAGTTTCCTTCAATTTTGCATGATGTTACTGCGCTGGCACCAATTTCCTCTTGTGTTGCATTTAGCTTTCGTGTTGTGGTGCCTCAGAGATCCCCGTACTTTTTTTTTCCCCCCCTCAAAATGTTTCTCACATGGATTCAGATAATTCCCTCCAAATGTCAACTCTGTTTCGGTGCAAGAGAAGAACTACAAACAATATGTTCTGCCCGTGGGCCGAATGCGTTTCCCTTGTTGCTTTACTTTTTAATGCTATTTCAGGGCTGTCAAACCAAGGAACAGTAGATCAATATCAGAAGGTAGAGCTACGTGAGAATGAAGCACAAAAGTTCTTGTGCAGCCTCTTATATGTTTGAGGTCATTGTTTAGTTTTAAATATTAATGTCATTGATATAGTGGTTCACGATTCTGATTTCCATCCAGACACTGTGGATTAAAGCCTCACTTTGTGGCAGTGTAAATCTTGTCTCTCTCCATATGGGCTCTGCGATTAATTTACCACCAGTCTGACTCCAGGGTGTGGTCATCCTTTCTCCAAAGTCATCTCGGTTAGGCTGCAGCTCACCCGTAATCTTGATGAGGACAAGCAGGGATTTGAGGGGTGGACGTGATGTATTTCATTCACATACCAGTGTGTGACGATCCCTTTGAATCATCAATTGAACGGATTATATTGATCATCATCTTGACAAATTATTTTAAAAGCACTATTGTATCTGTGTGTGTGTGTGTGTGTGTGTGTGTGTGTGTGTGTGTGTGTGTGTGTGTGTGTGTGTGTGTGTGTGTGTGGGAGGGGGCACTGTTGTTCTGTAAGCGAGTTGACAAAACGACACTTTTGTTCTTCAAAAAATGGTCCCGTGTCCAATAGTAGTGCCCCATAGTAAACGATAATTAGTCTCACTCGCAAATTCCAAGCCAATGAGTCAATAAAAATCATGTCATAAATGCCAGTAAAGTAGCACGGTAAAAGATGGAATGTTTGCCGAGCTCCAATATAAGATGCCCAACTGCACAATGCAGTGCTATTGCATATCTGCTTGCCTTCGGTTATTCAACTAACATAACAGCTGAATGTATGGACGCATGTTGAATCACTCACACTTTGCTCGCTATGCATTTGTACATCCGTGGCTCGCCTTTGTCATGTTTTGTCTTGCATGTGCGAGCATGTACAGTATGTGTGCACCGTGCGTGCGTGTGTATTCGCCGCCCTCAGTATGGGGGTGTCTGTTATTATTAGCACCTGTCGCCATGGAAACTATTTCAGATACACTAATTGGCTTCATAACAAGAAGAGTGGGTACGTGTTGAACTTGCAGCGAAACCCGTCGAGAAAAAAATCGACAGAGAAGAGGAGGGAAAAAGTGAAAGTGGAAATACAGAGCGAAGAGTAGAGAAGATTGCAGATATTGTTAGAGAATGGTGTGGTTAGAGAATAGAAGAAAAAAAAATCCTGGGTGCTGAACTTGCCTGTTTAAAAAAAAAAAAAATAGCACAATATTTCCATGAGTGGAGGCCAAGTGGTTAGCGTATCCGCATCACAGTCATGTGTTTGTTCGTTCGAATCCGGGGTTCGGCCTTCTTATGTGGAGTTTGTATGTTCTCCTCGCGCTTACTTGGATTTTGTCAAGGAACTCCGATGTCCTTCCACATTCCAAAAACATGAATGTTACATTCATTGAAGACTTTAAATTGTCCTTCGGTGTGAATGTTTGTCTGTGGTTGTTTACACGACTCAAAAGTAGGGGATATTTGGCTTTCAGGTGAAATTTATGGCAAATGTAAAAAGTTCACACTGATATCATATCATGAAAGTAGAAGATATAAGTAAAAGGATGCACTAGCGATTTCCTCATCTCAAAGAATTCATTGAAAAAAAGTTAACATCAATTGTGGGTACACCGCTACAAAAAATGTCAACGTCTTAAGATCTCATCACATGCCCTTGAGCATCAATTATAGTAATTATATATATATATATTTATTATATTATATTATAATTATATTTTCAATCGGACTCAGGTCTGGAGAAAGTGCAGGCCATTCCAATTGTAGGTGACACCCGTCTCCAACAGCGTCACGTGACTGAATCCTGCCTGCTGATTTACAGAGTGACGACTTTGTCACTCATCATTTCCTCCTCCTTTGCCATGGATGCGCCCTGGATCGCCAAACCAGGACGTTGATCACCTCCTCCTACTATCCAAAATGTGAAATTGCACATTGAGAAACCGACGTTCCGAATCGATGATGATATACAGTATATCGCCCACCTCTACCGTGTGCACCTCACTCGTGGCAGTCTAAATGGGCGATTGTACGACTACCGTCGAAATTTTAGATCTTTTGTTGAATGTGATGCAGTCTGCACGCTGTCAGTGTCACTCCACATAGCTTGTTTTCCTTCCTTCAGAAAACACAAAGAGCTTTCGTGTAAGCTGTGTTGTTCCTGCTAACAAAAAAAGCCTTTTGTCATTTTCTCTGTTGTGTCATTTATTTGTCTGTTTGTGTATTTGAATTTGTGCAAACATTCCGCGTGTCTTTTGACTACATGAATGATTCTGTCAGCTGTTGACAGAATGTACCCAACCACCGGACTGAAAACACCCTCACTCAGCCACAGTCCCTCTCATCTGGACATGTTCAGCAAGGCTTGATGAAATGTTACTTACCGTACTCTGCAAACTGCATAGGCAGAAGAATACGAGTCGTTCCTCGACTCAAAGCGACACCAGCATTGCCTTTAAACACCGTCTGGCTGTGAGCTTCACCGACATGCATATTTGAGGCACACAGATGGTATCGGCTCTGAATATGGATGTGGAATATGACACCACAACTCAAACAGACAGCATGGATGAGAGGAAAAAAAAAAAAGAATTGTTGAGAATAGAACGAAGAGACACAAGGATCAATGAGTTGCAAACTCAGCTGGAAGCTCAGCCATCAATACGTACGTTTGGTTATAATAACATTCTTCTTCCTCCTCTTCAATCCACGCGACCCCTCTTGTGAGACTTCATGAAATATGAGGTACAAATGAGGACTATGTGTGTGTGTGTGTGTGTGCGCGCGCGTGTGCGATTTATTGTCGTCGTGTTTGCCTCCGAGTGGGCTTGAGGCCAGGAGTGAGCGCAAGAAGCAGTGCAACAGTGGCTGTCGCAGCATCTGCCGAGCCAAGACTGCGAAGGTCTCGCCATACACACAAACAAAAATATTTCACATACAGGACCAAAAAAAAAATTGAGACACAGCTACACAATTGCACACATGCAGACCGAAAATACACTCACACACACAGTGGAACAGAACCCATCTTCCAATGCAAATGCGGTGCGTTCGGGTGAATAATTCACCTCACTCAGCAGGCGCAGCTGTGTGTATGTCTATGTATTTTTGCGGATATATTTTGCGCGCGTGCATACGTGAGTGTGTATCCGGGGTTAATGAGGTCTTTAGAACAGGCCATCGTTTGATTTGAAGAGACGGCCCAGCTACAGTATATCTCCATGATGCTACGTTAATGACTGGGTCAGGTCAGGAGGAAGAGACAAATGTGAGGATGGAGGGATGAAAAAAAAGAATTGAGCGTCAATGGGAAATATAAGTTCAACTGTCTTTTCAACGACTTTTCCCTTTGATAATCGAAAACAAGGAAGAGATTTTAAATATTGGCATGCTAAAAATAATAACATAAAGGTAATGAGGCGTACATGCACATACCTGGATGCACCATGTAACATTGCTGGGCCATTTTCCCCAAATGACTCAACTATCTTGTGGAATTATTGGAAAAAGTTTTCATCCTTTACTGATGGCATGTTAATTTTAACAAATTGCAGATGATTATGAAGAGAATGGAAGGTAATAAAATGCTCTAACTTCTGTCTTCAAAGTAAAGACTGAAACTCTTCCTTTAAGTCGGAAACATTCGATTGATTAGGAAATTGACAGCCATATTTGAAAACTTTATATTTTTGTTGGTTACTGTGGTTTTCAGAACATTAGGCTCACTCTATTACGAGGGGCAATATCAAAAAATGTGTCTATTGCAATACATTTTCAAACAGAAGGTGCACCGGTGCTCTCTTGGGCGCAACCAGTAGAATGAGTCCAGTCCTGATCCAGTTCCTTGGGCTTGAAAGGTAGCGCTTCGCCGACTTCGTACGTCACAATACCAACCCCGCATTCAGACCGTACGTACAGTCTTCTTCTGTGGTCCGGCCCAGCCAGTCCGTGTCGTCGCACGGGTGAGCGAGTGGCATATCTTGCGCAGCAGCATGGCATTATCGGGGGATCTCCGCTGTGGTGTCCAAAGAGCCTCTCACAACACGCCCTCTCCCTCCGACTCCCCGGAACGTGGGGCTCCTATGTATTATCCGCACCTGCGCTCTCTTGACGGTCGCCGGCACCTGCAAACAATTTACACACACCCGCAGCTACAAATATAAACACTTTACAGATTTCTAGTGGGAATTATTTTGTACTCAAAAGAAGAAGTTATATTTTGCTAAGTCAAACATTGCCCACAACTCATTTCAAGGCCTTTTGGGGTTTTGCCGAGTGGAGATTGGGAATATATTAAAACCAAATACAGCGTGGAGTGGAGTGGAGTGCAGGAAATCAATCTAAAGTGGTCTTGGCACTGCTTTAAAGTATTGGTGATTTGTGGCTAATGGGCTAAACTAAGCAAAGACTCCATTTGCCTGCAGAACTTAAATGGTAGCTTTGGTTTCTGTCTGTTCCCCTTTTCCTCTCTTGTATCAACCAAGCTTACCATAAAATGGTCACCCTTAGGGAGCGCCTTGAAATGTCTGCCAATTCGATTGAAACAGGCACAGTGTCACCTCCAGCTCAGGCCTTTGGGGACTGCTCATATCTAAGCTCGTGAGCTTCAATGCCTTTTTCCTGCATCTCCAGTCTCAGTCAGCTTCAGGGAGATGAAGCTGGGGGAGATATATACAGATTCTGGGTAGGGTCGTGATAGCCCTTTTCCACCATGACGAACAAAACTTTGCACAGGTGTGTTGCCGCTTCGCCTGGATTTCTTTCATGCAACAATTCTTATTCTTCATTCCTCCCGTTTCAGTTTTTTTTTTGTGTTCTCTCAAGTTTGGCTTCTTTGGCATCTTATTTTTCTTTGAGCAGTTGAATGACCCTTCTTTAGCTTGAGAAGGGTGAGAACAATGTTCAAAAAGCAACGATATAAAACCTGACGGCTGTGTCTGTCATACATGTGATGGCGCTACATATTAAATATCCAATTTCACTTAACCCTTTGAGGGAGAGCGGTTATTACAGTGGACAGTTTATCATGTTATCAGGTAACAGGAATGCATGAAAGGGTTAATTTGTCTGAAAGTGATTATTTATTAATTGTTCATCGATCTATGCCCCTGATGTATCATGACCATCAGAACAACTACATGCTCTTTATAGATGGCAGAAGGCACAATAAACTTCTATATTCACCTGTTGCCATTCATACCACTGAATAAATCATGGTATGCCCGCTTTCTGTTCACTTAAACCCAGATTCCCCAAAAGTGACCCGGCCTGCTCTAATGTGGATTGTCAATTTGTGAATAAATTGTGTCAAGATCATCATGATTTCATTATTCCCACTTGTGACCTTTTTGTGTGCTGTGAGATTTTTCTATTGTAAATGTGGAGCCTTTGCTTAATACAAACATGGAAACACTGCCATGTAGGACTGGAAATAAATGCGTACAGTACTCTAAAATTGTTCCCATACTTCAAATGAATGACTGGTAAATAAGTGTGTGACCCTGTAATTAAAAACCGTGAAAAAAGTAACAAAGATGAAATGAAAACAACTTTCCTGGCAGGTCCAAATATTTAATCAGATAGATCTTTTTATGCCAAACTTTTCATGGCAGCCGTTGTGTAGAACCTATCGGGAACAAAAGTGAGGACACATCCAGAGACGAAAAGAAAAAGGATTTAAAAGCAGAAGAGTGCGAAGTCGAGGGATTTGGCTTTTTAGTGTCGTCAGCAGTTGAAAAAGACGAGAAAAAAGAAGAGCTCGTCTTGTGTGTTGTGTAGCAAGGAAAGAGGCATAAGCGAATAGCAAACGCTCACATTAGGAAACCGTTGAAAGAGAGGAAATGCGAGGGCAAGAGACGCCGCTGACGCCTTTGGATGAAATGCTGAACATTGCGCAGCAGCATCCAGCACTGTGACGCATGATACTCAGATGAGGTGGTGACGTGTGATGTGAGGGGGATGACAGACAAAGAGGCTTGAAATCCACCACGGTGCCAACTTTAGGATTTGACTGGCACATTATTAATGCCGTTTTCGACAGTGTGCTCATACCTGGAAACTGAGTGGCCCAGAAACAGCAGTAGGTTAGATACTTCAAGGGAAGAAAAACTACAAGAACAAAACACCGTTTTTTTTAAGTAACTTTTCTGAGCAGGAAAAAAAAAGTCTTTTTTTTTTTTCGACAGCCTGAAGCACATTCGCAGACCCAATGTATGAAACAAAAAAGCAGTGGCTACAGAGGCGCAAGAGAGAAATTGAAATACATTTTTCAAATAATCAAAGAATAATGGAATGACATGGAATTTTCTTTGCGAAGCATCTGAAGTCATCAAGGCATCAGCTCAGGGCTTGTTGCAACAATCACATGAACACCCCCAGAGAACACAATTACTCTCACTGTCTGTCTTCCCTGCTCGACTTTTCCTCCAGCTCGCCCTGTCTCTTTTCAGACCTTTAATTATGCATGATTTAATCACAGGGAGCGCTAACAGACACCACAGCTGCCGCTTCACACACACACACACACACACACACACACACACACACACACACACACACACACACACACACACACACACACACACACACACACACACCTGTGAATCGGACCTATTTTCAAGTCACATTGCCTTTGTAATATGGACTCTAAACAAATGAACAGTCACAAAGCTTGGCCTGTGCTCCAAAGTGTCACAAGCATTATTTTCATGTGTGTATCAGTCATTTAACATTTGATCAATTCAATTTATCCGATAGCAATCGTTTTTTAGATCACATCCCTGGATTTTAGTGCTCTCCATTAAATCCCTCTCCAATCAAAGTTAGAATGTTACGCTCAGCGCCCAGACCATTATCTTTAACGGGAAAAAAATGTCCTCAATCCAACTTCATGAATTTCCGGTTATCAGTATTCAGTGTTGAGGTTTGCAGCTCTCTCAAGCTGTAAGTGAAATAGAGTTGTTGATCTACAATTTACTGTAGACAAAGCATAAAATTGCCCCACCCCAGCCCCCCGCCTAGAATTTGGGAAAAAAACTGCAACACATTGGCTTGTTCCACAAATGCGTGGTTAATTTGGAAAGCATTTGTATTCCCCCCTCCCCACTCCCTGAAATGCACATCGTCCTATTAAAAGTGTGTTTGTTCTCCCCAAAAAAGTGTATGTCAAAGCAACAGGTGGTGCAATAACCAAAAGGACGTTACCTGAAATCTGTGTCTAGAAGCACAAAAGCATACAGTAACCTCTCAGACAAAGATAACCCAGACACCAAATGCAGTTTTTAAATGGTGATTTCATTTATTAAGCAAAATAAACTATTCAAAGCTACCTGGCCCTCTGTGAAAAAAGTACGTGTCCTTTTTCAAAGATGTTTGTTTTTAACTCATTTTGCGAGCCCCTGGGTTTCATTTTAGCAGCAACCTATCACGTGACCGAGAAGCGTGCCTTGCCCTGCGTCAAGCGTGACATACGTTAGCCGGATGTCACAGAGAATCCGGTAATTTTTCAAAATTAAATAGATTCCGAAATGAATAAAACGGAAGTAATGTAAGTTATTTATTCTTTCTGTGCAGCCCGGTACCAAATGGCCCACGGACCGGTACCGCGGCCCGGGCATTGGGGATCGCTGGTGTATTGGATATGCTGACCTACTTATTCATGGCGCTGTAGATATCACACTTTTGTTTGAATGTATGAAAACAACAATATTCATGATACAGTACATTCAAGACTGACACTTGGCTTGGCATTTATCTTTTACTTTTAAGGATTTTGATTGACAATAAAACCAGAGTGAAAAGGTTTTATCGAATTTGACTGCTTTTGTCTTGGTATTCTGCAAGTGTCCAGAGGGGAGAACGACAGGAGAGGCTGGAGGGCAGAGACGAGCTTATGTCATCCCCTCAGGGAGGAGACTGACTTCTTAATTCAAATCATCAAGCTTGGCGAAGGTTACTGTCACATGCAGACCAAGTGGAGGTATCAGGGGGCAGGAAAGACAGACTGGAGATGCTTTTTGTTCGTCCTTATTTTGGAATGTCACATTCTTGTGACATCTATTTCTCTCTGTTTAATGTCCGTTTTGTCTGATTTGATTTGGACAGTTGAGTTTTGGATTGGATTGGATACAAAATGGAATTATGTCTCTAAATGCAGCAGTGGGTGGTCATATACATACACCATGCCTGTGTGTTGGGTTGAGTGTATGAATACACATGGCTCCGCAATCAGCCCTCCTCTGTGTTTCCATGGAAATGACAGAGCCAAATTGTCAGGTTCAACCAGAAAAGAGGGCTAAGTGATGGAGTGCCTTGTGTGTGTGTGTGTGTGTGTGTGTGTGTGTGTGTGTGTGTGTGTGTGTGCGTGCGTGCGTGCGTGCGTGCGTGCGTGCGTGCGTGTGTGTGTGTGGGTAGGTGGGGGTGTTCCGCGTGTGCACATGCCTGTTTTTATCGCTTAATGTCGGTGAACTGAATGGCGTGTTAGTTTTGGTTATTGAGGCTGATAAAACATAACAGGCACTACTGCAGCCTCAGCCTCGACTAAACTCTCCATCGGAAATGAAATATTTCTGTTATTATTCCAGCAGTTTGATGCGATTTATCACAAAACCGCATTCTACCGGTGCCATTTGCCACCTTTAACGGCTCATCTTTCTTCCGTTCCCTCCGTTATTCCTCCGTCTCCCTCTCCTTTTTAGCGTCTCTCGCTGCGATATGCAGCTGCTTTGGTAGCAGGCAAATGACATATGATGAGGTTCATTTCACTGCTTAATTGCTTGAAGCACTTAAATGAACCGTAGATGCTAAATCGATCAAGTTGTTGTTTCCTGAACACACTGAAACATCTGTTTGACTGTCGGAATGAGAGGGATTCTCCTCAACTCATCCAAGTGGAATTTTAACAATACCGCATAAAAGGATGACTATCCTAATCTTTCGTGCAGGATACAACAGGGCAGGTTTGTGGCACTTGAGGACCGGAGTTGCCCACCCCCTGCTTTTCAGCAAGGTGTACTAACTTTCTAACTTTCGAAGAGGGGTTTATTAAGTACTATAGATTACACGAACAAGTGTGTACTGTTGGTCTAAACCAGTGGTTCTTAACCTTGTTAGAGGTACCGAACCCAACCAGTTCATATGCACATTCACCGAACCCTTCATTGGTGAAAAAAATAAAAAATGATTTATTTATTTATTTATTTATTTATTTTACAAACGCATGTATAAAAAAAACAGAAAAAAAGTAAACACAATTAGTAGAAGTATAAAGTATAAGTTTTTTAATTGGCCAAGCGGGCCTGATTCACCGAACCCCTAGGGTTCGATCGAACCCAGGTTAAGAACCACTGGTCAAACCTCAAATGGCATACTGCGGTGCAGTGGTACGTGAAAAAAAAAAAAAAAAAAAATCACTGAATTACATTTTCAAATTGTACATAAAGGAATCGAGGCTTATAATAATAGTAAATCGGATTTTATTGTAGGTGCTTATCATGTGTTGGACACCCACTGCACTGTAGTGCACGGCCTGTTAAATATATCATATTGACTGCCTTTGGTGGAGCCGCCATGGTATGCTTTCCAGCTAATGTCCCATTCCTAATCATGTCGCGACTGACTGGCGACCAATCGTAGGTAGTCAGCATTTTGTCTAAATCAGCTAGGAGAGGCTCCGAGCCCTACTGTGGCCCAGACCAGGTTAAACGAGCGTATGCAACAGTACCTCTGGGCTTTGTGTGGCATTTGAGATCTGGTTTTTTTGTTGTTTTGTTTTGTTTTTATCATTCTAGAATTAGTCATACGTTTGGAGTATTCTAGGTACAGCCTCCCCCAGCAGTGTTGAGAATTGGTGAACTCAAAAGTGGTGAAATGATGAGCCTGCAAGCTTATATATGCACCTGCACTCCATCAGCTCTCCTTTCAGGGTTTGTTCTCCCGATGAGACACGGATACGCTGTCAGTGTCCTCGGCCCGATTGCCATCAGTGCGCCTCAGCTCGGTGACTTCGCCTCCACACGCTGCAGTCATGTGACCCTTCCATCTCTCCATTCAGTGTCTGCAATCCGAAGCATATGCTACACTTTGCTCATCGCTTTACCCGTCAAAGTGCCGCAGCGTGTTGTGGGTGGCGTTTGCGCAATGCTGCTTCAGAGCTTTTTTTTATTTCAGATTGTGCTGATCTCGTCCCCCACGATTTCCCCTTGCCTGCATTTTTGCGTTCATTGTGATCATGATCTGCGTCACCTTATATCATTGTGGGAAAATGAGCCATGCCTCTCAAAGATTACATTAATTAATCATATGAACGCTGGGCCAATAAGTCAAATTGTCTGGATGACATCCCTATCCCTACGTTGCTCATTTGAATATTTGGGCTTGCTATGATATGTTGGTATGCATTGACCGAAATTGTAATTTGATTCTTCCCATGTCCTTTCATCTGTAGTTTATTCATTGACACTGTAAAGAATTAGATTTCAGATATAGTGTAGCATGGAAACATCGTTTCTGATAGTGTGATACATTCACCTGACTTTGGTGCAAGAAGCGTGGGTTTAGTTCTCACTCAGTGACAGCATGAATGTGAGTTTGACAGTCGTATGGCTGTGTACTATGCGTACCCTGCGACTGACATTAGACCGGCCTTACACAGTACAATACAGTGCCGTGAAAAATCAGTTTGATGAATTGAAACTTTTGTGTGTGATTAAAAATGCAAAGAACACAGAAATCAGGAAGGGGGCAAAAGCTTTTTCACAGCACTGTACGTAGACATTTTCTTTTCCTTTATTAATAAAATGTTGAAGTACTGTCTATTTCAATTAATTTTCAGTTACCTATTCTTTAAAACTGCCAATTTAAAAACAATTTAAAGTCATGATTATGATCATGATTTATTTATTTATTTATTTTTGTTATACAAAGTGTCCAAAAAAAAAGTCCCTGAACCTCCATCACACCCTACCTTTTTTGTCCATTTTGCCTTTCTGTGGTACAATTACAATAGAAAATTTCACTTAACAGAATCTTCAACAAAATCACAGAAGGGACTGACTTTTTGGAATGTTCTTGCATTTTGTTCCTATTTCTCTGTTTGCCATGTAAGACTCCTCTGCACACAACCCGCTGTTGTGGATTACAACCGCCTCCAATCTGACACACTACT
The DNA here is from genome assembly GCF_001891065.2 of Hippocampus comes. Lineage (NCBI taxonomy): Eukaryota > Metazoa > Chordata > Actinopteri > Syngnathiformes > Syngnathidae > Hippocampus > Hippocampus comes. Next base: position 2,119,703 of record NW_017805820.1, read on the forward strand.
TTGCTTTAGCTTTGCACAGTCCCACTGCTAGGATTGAAATGCTTTAAGATCTTACGAGAATAGCTCAACTGTTCTAACTAAAATATCTAATGTGATTACTTGTTCCCAGCAAAATAAAATAATTAAAAAAATTAACAGATGTGAGTGAGTGAGGTCGATAGAAGGGGAGGGCGGGGTTTCTCGAGAAAGGTCACTTGTTGCTCACTGTTGATCATCTCGCTGTAACCGTAGAAACGGCCATGAGGGTTGTAATCTTGCCGTCACCTTGGGAACACAAATCAGAAGAAGTGTCAGGATTGCAGATATATACAATTGGTGCCGGAATGATATAAAACTGTATTATCATGACAATATTTCGGTGTGTGTGTGCGTGTGTGTGTGTGTGTGTGTGTGTGTGTGTGTGTGTGTGTGTGTGTGTGTGTGTGTGTGTGTGTGTGTGTGTGTGTGTGTGTGTGCGCCCACGCACAAGTGTATGCATGTCACTTACTTTTACAAATGCGTAATGGCTGCATTCATTGAATTATTGATACTCCAATTTGGAAGCCTTATTTTCAAAATTCCGTGTATTTTGTCAGATGTACTGGCGACTATGTGAAAAGACAGGCAGCACAAGGGCCCCGGATCCCGACAAGTAGTCCCTTGCAGCAGAATCGGACAGAACTTTGGAATGCCCGGGCGTGCCGAGCCACCGCCGTGCCCAGCCACTCTGTCCAATCAGGCCACCTGAGCGCATGGGCAACGCACACTGAATGCATGTCGGCCACCCAATGCGTTTTTGCTCACTGGATGTAGGCGGCGGCTCCTGAGCTTCTCTAGTTTTTGAACCTTCTGCTGTGTGTGGTTTGAATCATTATGAGGGACCAAGCCACCTGAATCGTGGCATCCACCTCCACGCGGGCCGCGCCGAGCAAGGTCAGGCACCGCGTGCGTCCCCTTTGTCCAGAGATCAAATAATGAGTGCGGGTTCCGTGGGTGTAAAACATCACTACCAGGTCTGCTGCCAGTGGGGTGAACTGCGCCGACCTCTGAGTCCCAACAATGTTGTTGCTACAGCCGATTTTCAGCATTTAATCCACCTTAGTCTCTTGTTTCACTGATCCAGCATGGTGTCAAAGACAGATTAAATATGTCCAAAAACGTGTTGCTGGAGCAAAGTCTCAGGCAGGGATTAAATAGAAAGAATAACTGCTTCGGATAAAGCGAAATATGTCATCCCTTATGCATTTAGTACAATCATTACAAATGTCATTTGTTTTGAGATGTTTTATTGAAAGAATGTTTATTATTAGAGTTGACCATTGTTCCAAACCATTCTCGCTTTTAGCTCAGCCGACTTCACGAAAGTAAAACATGCTGTTGGCTCAGGCTCGTAGCACATCAAATACGAGTAAACTCCCTTCAGTTCTAAACATTGTGAAACCTCCTTTGCACGTTCTAATCGTATTGCAAGTGTTGCACGGAAGCAACTGCTCCTTCAATTGAACCAAGTTAAACTGCACTCTCGATCGTCTGCCGTGTGTGGACTTCATTTTCGGGTAGGCGGCGAAGGAGACGCCGAAATGGAGCATTGTACTTTTAAGATGCGAAAGATCCCGAGAGAATTTGAAAGTTCGTACCAGTTCCATTTAACAGACGGGCAGAAAAGTGTATGACGCAAATGATCAAATTTGTAATTATTTCTCTCCCCTTGCAAGAACGCACCATATTTTTCGTGAAACACGTGTCTGTAAAGCACATAAAATACAGGTTGTGTTTTTATTTCAAAATGAATGAGCTCACTCAACGCTTTGGGTTTTAGCTGTCTTTGGATTCCAATCCTCTCCTTTCTTTGCATTCATTCCAGTCCAATCAGGCGGGTTTCAAAATAAATACCATAAATATTTATTTTCACAAAATCTCCATTCATTGACAGTCAGTAGTTTGCACTCTTCGATGCACATTTTTTAAAATTAAAGTATTTTCCACCCATTCATGCTATTATTGTATTGCCTCTCAAGATTTTGTCATTTAACTGGAGCGATTCTGATATTTTTTTCACATCAAACTTCGTGTTGAAGATGAGCTTAATAGAGACGCACCATATTTTGAGTGAAACACGTGTCTGGAAAGCACATAAAATACAGGTTGGGCGTTGGGTTGTGTTTTTAATTCAAAATGAATGATCTCACTCAACGCTTTGGGTTTTAGCTGTCTTTGGATTCCAATCCTCTCCTTTCTTTGCATTCATTCCAGTCCAATCAGGCGGGTTTCAAAATAAATACCATAAATATTTATTTTCACAAAATCTCCATTCATTGACAGTCAGTAGTTTGCACTCTTCGATGCACATTTTTTAAAATTAAAGTATTTTCCACCCATTCATGCTATTATTGTATTGCCTCTCAAGATTTTGTCATTTAACTGGAGCGATTCTGATATTTTTTTCACATCAAACTTCGTGTTGAAGATGAGCTTAATAGAACTTGAATTATGTGGCAAATGCCACAGAACAGAGAATCAATGTTAATGATGTACCTATTTTCCGCATTATATGGCACACCAAAATGCCTTAAATTTTCTCAGAAGCCGACAGTGCGCCTTATAAACCGACGCGCCTTATATATGGATCAATCTTCTGATTCCTTGGACGTAGTATTTTAAATGTTCTGAAAGGCGTTTTGTTACAGCTGCGGCAGTTGTGAAAGCACAAAATAAATAAAGCTCTGTTGTTTCTTTGCATTCATTCCTGTCCAATCAGGTGTGTTTCAAAATAAATACCATAAATCTCCGTTCATTGACAGTCAGTAGTTTGCACTCTTCGATGCACATTTTTTAAATTAAAGTATTTTCCACCCATTCATCAAAATTGTATTGCCTCTTAAGATTTTGTCTTTTAACTGGAGCGATTCTGATATTTTTTCCACATCAAACTTCGTGTTGAAGATGAGCTTAATAGAACTTGAATTATGTGGCAAATGCCACAGAACATAGAATCAATGATGTACCTATTTTCCGCATTATATGGCACACCAAAATGCCTTAAATTTTCTCAGAAGCCGACAGTGCGCCTTATAAACCGACGCACCTTATATATGGATCAATATTCTGATTCCTTGGACGTAGTATTTTAAATGTTCTGAAAAGCGTTTTGTTACAGCTGTGGCGGTTGTGAAAGCACAAAATAAATAAAGCTCTGTTGTTTTACCTTCAGCATAGCTCCATCCAGTGGATGCTTCTATTCATTCTGTGTGCCTTTTTATGCGGCGCGCCCTATATATGAAAACAGTTTTAAAATAAGCCATTCATTGAAGGTGCGCCTGATACTCAGACACGCCTTATAGTGTGTTGAAGATGAGCTTAATAGAACTTGAATTATGTGGCAAATGCCACAGAACATAGAATCAATGATGTACCTATTTTCCGCATTATATGGCACACCAAAATGCCTTAAATTTTCTCAGAAGCCGACAGTGCGCCTTATAAACCGACGCGCCTTATATATGGATCAATCTTCTGATTCCTTGGACGTAGTATTTTAAATGTTCTGAAAGGCGTTTTGTTACAGCTGCGGCAGTTGTGAAAGCACAAAATAAATAAAGCTCTGTTGTTTTACCTTCAGCATAGCTCCATCCAGTGGATGCTTCTATTCATTCTGTGTGCCTTTTTATGCGGCGCGCCCTATATATGAAAACAGTTTTAAAATAAGCCATTCATTGAAGGTGCGCCTGATACTCCGACACGCCTTATAGTGCGGAAAATACGGTATTTGACATTTTGCTCAAGTGAGCGAGCGGGAGAAGCCTCGAATGTGTTGGAGCGCACATCAGACCTTCCAAATCGCGCATAGCGCATCAAAGGCAGAATAACTGGCACAAGACAGTTTGATCAGAAACATCTATTTCTCTGACTGATCTGACAGGAAACAGACACACAAGAACTGGATCCTGGTAACATTGCTCTTTGTGTGGCACTGACAGATGAACAAGATGACTGATGTGTGAATCAGGAAGTCTGAATGTGTGTTTAACCTCAGGATATCTACTGGATTCGCCAGCCGCTTTTAGCCTCATGAACCTATTTTCTGGTGATTATATTCTTATTATTGTCATGATTATTCATTGGACTCGCTGGTGCTGTAGTGGTTCACTCACTCAGTGAGAATGTGGATATAGGTCTGAATGGTCATTTTTCTCTATGTGTGGTCTACGACTGACTGGCGACCAGTTCAGGGTGTAGTCTGCCTTCCGCCTGAAGTCAGCTGGGATAGGCTCCAGCTACTCCACGCGACCCTGTTCCGGGTAAGCGGTGTTGAAAATGGATTGATACAGGGATGGATATTATTTATTTGCAAGATTGCTGCCACTTTGCAAACAATGTCGCTTGCTGTTTGAATGTTATATTAATGGCAGATCAGTCTCTGGGACTTTTTTAAACGAGACATTAAATTAAATTCCTTAAGTAAATGTGTGAATTGTTTTACTTTACTCTTGATAAGAAGTGACGAAGTTAGTCATCAAACCCAGTTGGAGTGCTCTAAAGTCAATGATAGAATCAATATTAGATGATAATTGGACTCTCCCTTCGGAGTAAGATGCAGAGGGTAGTGAATGAAAGCCGCAAGATTCTCGAGGAATAATCCACAGTGACGGGTGGTGCTGATGAGATGAGGAAGTGGTAGCTGGCTTTCACAAATGTAGATCTCCAGTATGACATTTGTACTGTGAATGGTTAGAATTGGTCGCAGATTGGCAAACACCGTGCTGCATATCATTACCCTCATCACTGTAGCTCATAGGTGTCAAACCCAAGGCCCGAGGGCCAGATCCGGCCCGCCACGTCATGTTATTTGGCCCGCAAAAGCAAATCATATGTGTAAACTTGCACGATCCTTGCTAAAATTTGTACCCAAATGTCAAATTGTCAAGTGTAATAAATACCGTAGAGATTTTGCAATAATTCTGTTACCCTGTTTACACTCACTTGAACAAGAATTGCACAAGTAACATTGAATTTGACATCCCTGCTGTAGATCAGTGGACCCCATTCTAATACTCAAAACAATATTGAACATGGCAGGAACTTCACTTAAATGTAACACTTTTAGAGCAAAAACTTTTCATGACTGACATTTTAACACCTGCATGTTTTGAACAGTCTTGCCACACATTTCAATCGTGCAGCCTACAACACGGCATTTTAGTTCTCAAATAAAACTAGCAGGACAACTCAATTCATACATTATCACACCATCTCCACTTAATACTGTACTCTGTACTGGACTCTGTTTATAAAAATGAGGGATTTATTTATTTATTTTCAAATGAAGAGTATTATGTAATAGCTCTGAAATTGGCGCAATTATCCAAGTAATGGAGTAATCAAAGGCGCCAGTGATTTTTTTTCACAATGACTTTGGAGAGCTTTGTTGACTTTGTTGAGTAAAAGTGTTTTCATCCATATTTTACCTGAACATTTTCCCACTAGGCTGATACGGCCTCTACCCTGAAGATATAGGTCAGGCCGTTTGACTCGTACAGTATCATTGTTGTAGTATCAGAGTATTTCCTTTTTATAAGTAAGAGTAATCGCATACATTGACTGCAATACTGCATTCCTACTTGCAGCTAATCTGCTGCTGCTGTCCAAATTAAATGCAGCATTGTGTATGTTCTGCTCGGTTTCAGTCAGCATTCAAATTGATTGCAAATAACTGTTTCATATAAATTATGAACTCAATGTGAGGAATAATGCTAAGCCCCCTTAGCAACATGAAAATTGAATGACACGGACACTTTCACTGTTTTTCCGAGAATTGGAAGTGCCGGTGGTGTGACAAACTATGTTCAGGCATGCCAAATGAACGGCAGATGTAATTAGAATTCTGCTGCATCTACAGTCTGGTTGGATGCTGCACTTTAATGTCAGGTACCTTTTAGATATTTGTTTGTGTGAGAGCATAAATGCGTGTCAACGTGTTAAAAATAGGTGCGACAAATTGTGAAATGAAATTTGGCATGTATGGCGAGCTGTCTGTCTGACAGCCAGTTAGGAAGTACCTGTTTGTGTGCATGTCTGTGAGTCGTAATCCTCCCCATCAAAACGATTCTACAGCCCTCACTCATCTCTTCCAGTCTTTCCGAACAGAGGAAGAGAAGATTAGTCACACCGCCTCCACTTTAGCTCTCCATCTCTCTCTATCCATTCATCTACAAGTGTGTGTGTGTGTGTGTGTGTGTGCGGGGGGGGGGGCTCAGCAGTTTTACGTAAAGCTCCATAGAAAAGTCAGGAGTCAAGCCTGGAGAGTCCTTGATGGTGGAATGCGATTTCTGTTCACTGGACTATTTTCTCTCAAGCTGACCCTTCCATACTGCACTTTCTATAGCGCAAATACACACTCACACTTGAACATTGGATGCAGAAGTGCTCTATAAAAGATACAATGCGCAAAGCACATCCAAGATTTGTAAGACCACATCCAAACACAAAGTGGTGGCGGCGGAAACGAGCACATATTCTCAAATGGTAAAATGTAGTGGCCTCCATTCTGATCTATGCCTTTAGTCACTCAAACAAATCCTTCTTTCGCTTCAAGAACAAAAAAAAACCAAAACAAAAACTGGCAGTTCCATTCAGTAGCTGTAATTACCGTTACTATAGACACAGATCCATTTGATACATTTTGGTTTGATACGCTACACACATAGCGCTTCCTGATGGCAGGACAGCAGCTGTATGAGCTCCGTAAATAGTGCGACACCGTAGCCGCAAGTCAGTCTGTAACCCGCCAGTGAATTAAAAAAAGAAGTAAACACAATACACAGCCGCCTTTAAATCCTTTCTTCCATATCCCACAACACTTTTGCCTCAGGGCCTTAATAAAAATAACTCTTTTTATAGATTTTCAAACAAACAAACCCTTGGAGAAAGAACATATTTCACCCCCTCACCTCCCTCCCAACTCTTTGACAAATATTATTGTTTGTCGATAAAATTGTTGCACCTCTCCATTAGTCTGTATTCTGATTAGCATTAAATAAAACAAAAACTAAAAAAAGAAAGAAATATAAATCATCTTATCTCAAAGAGTGACTTTATTGACACTGTTTTTTTAGTCTGTAATAGAAATGATTTGAACTGGAAATTTGTCTGAAATTAAAAAAAAAAAAAAGTGCGAGACTGCCATCTACTGCTGTTGATGTGAAATTAATATTTATTCCAGTATGTCAAAAAACACAAACAAAAAAAAAAACATGTTCCCGGGGTAACGCGCCCCACCAGGGGGCACTGCCCCATTGTTTTAGAAGGAAACTTTTTACAGCCCCATGGCAAGTGCACTGTAAAAAATGTAATCTTTCCTTGGAAAAAAAAAAAACTAAGATATTCTAAGTACATTTTACTTGTTTATTAGAAAAGGGTACTTGAGGGATGAGGAACCAACTCGGACGTCCAAGGCTTCCACAACCGTCGATACAGTATACAACTTACACACAACAGGAGCGGCATGGCTCAGGTGCCTTCTCTCAGCCTGAAGAGTGTGAGTTCATTTCTTCAACCTTGAGTACCTCTTATTTCATAAACGATCAAGATGCATTTAAAAACTCTCTGTATATTTTGATTTTCTGAGTGAAAAAAAAAACATCTTAGGTTTAGTATTACACATTCGTCGTACCAACATACATTTGCACATGACATGGCACGAAATACTATCACAGATGTCCCAGGTTAGCGCAGTAAGTCCCAAGTTTTAGTCTTTAATGTGCAAAAGATGCAAGGCATCGAAGGTGTGGATGCAGCAGAATGAACATGTAAGAGGTTTGAATATCACATGGTCATTTTGTACTTGACAAAAAGATTAGGGTGTTCAGAGTGTGCTTCTTTAATAACGACTGTATTCCTCCCTCTCTTTCTTTTTCTCTCGGCCTTGGTCATTTATTATGTTCTTTCTTTTGCTGATGTTTCCATCAGGTAAGAGATAACGACATACACTCACTGAGATAGATGTGCATTATGGATGGGCGGATGGCTGGTAGCACAGAACAAAGATTACAATTTGAATAAAGGGATGCGAACAGAAAGACAGCCGTGACTACCAATTTGTTAGCAAGACATTTGGGCTCTGATGGCTTTCATCTGTTGCCATGGTTGCACCATCACATACCAGCTGGCCTGGAAGAGAGCGGTGCCAGCGCATGCACATGTATTTTTATGCTCTTCAGCCAAATTGCTTACATTCACAGAATTAATGATGAATCCTTTCCCAGAAAATTATGTAATTTAAGTAATGACTGCACATTTCGAAATCTCATCCAAACATGAAAGTGAGGATTTGATTCTGCAATATTGAGAAATCACTGCTATTAGAATTAGGGAGCTCTGAAAGGGTAGACTGAAGAAAAAAAAAAAAAAGACCCGTTGGATTTACTTAATTCGAACATGTACCATACATCAGTTGCATGGGCTTCAGCCGACGTAATGTGTTTTCCTCAAAAATAAACAAATGAAATATATTAGTTGAATACATTTTCATCATGTGCAACAGAAAATCAAGTACTTTTTTTCAGTGTAGCATCTGTGAAAATCAAGTTAATATAGCCAGGTCTCATAGTAAATAAACAATTAAGAAAATAGTGGAAGCGTCAGGATGGGAAAAAAAAAAAACTCTCTCATCAGCCATGCACAGTTGCCAAGATTGGACCATTGTGTTGATTGAACTGCCTAATGACGTCTCATTGTTGTCCAACTGCACCCCCAGATACTTGCATGTGGAGACCACCTCGTAAAAAGCAACTTTAAGCCTTCATTCTAACTTTGTGTTTACGAGCAGCGCGGCATCCCTGGTATTTCTGCCTTAACTCCAGTGGAATCGAATGGCAAAAAAAAACAGTCCTATCATTGTCTTTAAGTAACATGAGCTCATCTTTCGAGTACAAAAATCTATCAGTGCTGGCAAGTATTATAGATAGAATATTCACAAATGCTATCAACAAACCAAGCCGTTCTCACACAGGCGCAAAAGTTCATTTGTTGTTCCTCGATACAGAACTTAATGAGGAATTGTTACACCCCTTTTCTCCTCAGTTTCTCTTTCACAGCTCTTTGCAGCTGCCACATAATGCCATCAGTCAGTCTTATTGGGGAATTGATCGCAGCCAGGGTTAAGGTTGCTTTTGTTTTTGTGTCTGAATTGTAAACAATTTGTTTTGGCCTGTGCTTGGTGTTTGTTTTTCAATGATCGTAGCTTGAGTTGGTGTTTCAGATTAGATATTCACATTTGTGTAAAGTAGGATAACAACAACTTATCCTTGTGTGTATTCAGTGCTTTCGAAGCTTAGCACGCAGGGTGGACATTGCATATGCTGTGTACACCTTTGACACTAAACGTTTTATCTGCTATGCCGTCGCACATCAAACAAACACTGTCCCTTTAGGTTGCATCGTTCGAACATCACCGTGGAGCAAACATATAGCTGCGGACGTGCTGCTGTTCAAAGGAACCCTGATCATAACGACAAACGTGTCTGAAAATACAACCCCTGATGTCAACACATTACATAATAGATACAGAAATATAGAATACCGTATTTTCCGCACTAAAGGGCGCACCTAAAAGCCTTCCATTTTCTTAAAAGCTCACAGCGCGCCATAAAATCAGATGCGTCGTGTGTATGGTCATTACGGTGACATGCTTACAACGCAGAGTTCAAACTTAAGGCGATCGGTTTCGCAGTTGAACACGGAAATAGAGCAGCGGCAAGAGAGTTCAACGTTAACGAGTCAATGTTATAACTTGCTGTTGGTTAAGTGAACTGTGTCGCTGCTTTTTTTAATTACGTTTTACTGACATCTGATCGTCGCTATATAAATCAGGGTGTAGTCTGGTGTAGTGTTCTGTTGGCATTTCTTTGAGCGCAGCTCCATCTAGTGGATGCATTGTAGATTGTGTCTTATAATGTGGTGCGTCCAATATATGAAAAAAAATTACAAAATACGCCATTCATTGAAGTTGCACTGGATTATGAGGTGCACCTTTTAGTGTGGAAAATACGGTAATTTATTGTACTTTAAAAAAATCTCGTTTGTTTACAACACAATTTGACGTATGCAATGCATTTTGAGATGATGACATGTTATGGTTGCTGCCCTGTGCCGAGCAAAGCAAAACAATTACTTACCACTAGCATCAGTAAGTAGGAGTCAAAATGCCACACGGTGTGGCTTTAGGATGTAATTTTCAATCAAAGGAGAGAGGAGGTCAGCCTCCATCGCTTTCCTAAAGGACAAAGCTCAAGAAAACAGCGGCAGGATGCGGCTGGAAGAGGCCACCTGCTCAAAGACCCATGGCTGTGTTCTCGTCGTTTTAGCCCTCATTTGAGGCTTTTCATTGCCCTCAGCTCATGAGAGCACTCGCTGGTGTTTCTGACCATAAAGAACGGTTTAAAGCCAGATGCAGCGCCTATGCCCACGAGTGACCATTGAAAACCGTACTAAAAGACGCTAAAGGCAGGAGCTGTTGGACGCATACCCGGACCATGTTGCTTCTTCACTAGCTGCAGCTACGGATGAGACACGGCCACCGGATACAAAATTTACACTAGAGGAAATGAATCGTGAAAAATCTCAGTCAAGCAACATCTGTAAGAGTACAATGTTCACCGGTTATGACAGATGCATCAACTCAAGACAGAGAAATCATAGACCACATCTGCTCTGGTAAAAATGAAGCGGACTTGACATTTTCATCAGGGCTTCTTCCTCGTGTCTTTGATCATGCTCTGTTTTGAATTGAAAAGGCTAAACCGAGGAGCTCATCTCCGCTAATGGATCGCTGCGAATGCTCAAGACAACAACAGCGTGCAACCATGTCACGTCACGACTCAGAATGCGTTGCGGCGTAAACAACGATGGCGACGTGGATGCAAATCACGTTTCTACCAAATCGATTCAACTGGAAAAACAGTTCATCTTCTAGCTATTCTCCTCACAACCACGTAAATCGCACAGAGCAAACATGTCATTACAGCGGGGGGCTTCGTTTCGATGCAGGTTAGTGGCATTGCTGATAACAGGGTTCATGTTCAAGTTCATTCTCTGGGCGTTTCAGTCGACGTTATGTGAGAGGAAATAAATATCTTCCTCGTGCAGTTGAGTTCGCCACCTTGAATTTGCATGCGAGTGGTACGGCACGCACCCAAGATGCGCGTAAGTTCGGCACCTCTGGATTTCATTTCAACGCCACACATTTCAATAATGTAAACCTCTCTTTCAGATCACACATGGACACATGCTGTAATTTTGCCCACCGCGACAGTGTACGCATGCTTCCTCCATTTGCAAGGTTGTAAATGTTTGAAAACGGATGCAGCGGCACGTCACAAGTACCCGGCACCTCTTTCGCACAATACGTGTTGATCTCAGCGGCATACTCTTCAATTGTTGACGAAATAATTGCACACAGCTGTTTTGAATTCAATTTGAAAGCAATGTCACATTCCCACAGTGGATGTTGTTCGTTTGGAATTCAAAGCAGGCCTCTGGAATAGGCCGATAAGACATATCGGAAAAATATGACGTAATTTGTTGCCGTTTCGTCTTCTCTTGTCTGTGTGGGTTTGGATCCCTGTGCATGTGTCACTGCCATTACATTAATCTTCCTGCTTTTTGGGGACAGAAAAGAAAACATGAACGATAACTCGTCATGCGATTTGGAATGAGGATTTAGCATTTCTCAAGGACACAACTGGAAGGATGATCCTTCTGGTTCTCTGGAGCCACGGCGCTTTCTTAATCAAAGAGCGGCCGATCCGTCACTAACCTCTCAATCAATCACTTCTCGTCCAATCAGTGAAGTACACTTCAGCAGTGCATGAATATATGTTCTGAATGTGTCTTCAGACAGTTTGTCTGAGAACCATGAAGTTGAGGCCCCTTGGTTGCATTCTATGATTGTATGACCGTTAATTTCCAATTACTTTGTAGGTTCTGTCAGTCAAGGTCTTCACAAAGGAGGGGATATAAGATTGTGGGGTTTTTTTGTGTGTCTGAAGGTGTGAGTGCTTTAGCAGTAATTGTACCACAGCACAAGAATATTTTAGTCAGACTAATGACCCCTGGCAGCACCAACACAACAGTCACGCTGCTTGGCTTGACTGTGTGTGTGCGTGCGTGCGTGTATGTGATCACTGGGGTCAGCGTTGATTGAGTGCCTAGTGCCCTGTTGTCAGCACACTTTGCGTTAGTAGAAATAGGTCTCCATTTCAACCTCCTCTTGCTCGCTTGTGTTGATTTCAATCTTTACCTTCAGCCACCATGACCTTTTTTCCTTTCCTCCTGGTTTTCCTTTCATAACCAACAATGACTTGGGCTGTGAGAAATTATAATGCTGTTTTGCATAATTGGCGAAAGACTCATCTGTTCGATTCTAAACTGCATTGCAGGAGTGGTACTGGAAAAAAAAGACAAATCATGTATGACACTTGTATGCAGAAATAGCTATTTCTGATGTATAAGTAGGAACATCGTATCAACAAAACCTAAAAAAAAAAAAAAGTTTTTATTTTGTTCCAACAGTTTTTTCTCTGATGTTTCAGTATGCAAAATAAGCTCACTTGAATTAATAAACTCATCCTGCCAGCATGCAATTACTCTTCTCGGGCATGTTCCACATTATGTTCTAGCTATCGGGGGTTATAATTACACTTGCGAGTTCTACCCGTTGCCAAATGAAACAGCTAACCTTGGGTGATGTGCCAGGGATTCAGCATAATGAGTTTCTCTGGTTTGATTTTTTTTTTTTTTTTTTTTTTTTTTTAATGTATGTATGATATAACATGATAAGTTAGCAAGGGACGTAATGCGAGACTACGGGATCTTTTCTTGTGTCTTTAACTGTCAAATAGAAAGTTGTAGCAGTAGCGTACACTCCAGAAGTCCTGGAGGAGTGAGCCCCCCAAAATAATATTAATACAGAGAGGAGCTTCAAATATTCTGTGAGAAGGTTTTATGAACTGATGAGACAAAGATGAACTTTTACCAAAAGTACGAGAAAGGCTAAGGTTTGGTGACAGAAAAGAAAGGATTTGCCCATGATCCTCAACGTGAACATTTTTTTCATGCAGTATAGTGGCTCTGTATGCCTTAATTAATACTGGAGTGTAGTTGTGTTGATGTCCGGCCCGTGATGGTTTAAAAAGGAAAAGACGAGGTCGCAGGAAGGGTGTGAATGATGTTTGGGGACAGGAGATGACCCAGTGCAGACGCACACTGACTCATGGCACAGGTGAAAGGTCAAGAGGTCTTTTCGATGCCACATTGTATTTCTGTGTGTGTGTGTGTGTGTGTGTGTGCGCGCGCGCGCGCGTGCATGTGCATGTGTGTTCCTGAAGAGAAAAGATAAACACGGAAGTGCTCAGTCGGGAGTCCATTCTGGAATTTTCAACAGGAAATGTTCTCTACCTCTAAACAATGGCATAGTGCACACTCTGTTACATGCACGCACAGCCCCACACACACACACACACACACACAACACACACACACACACGCACGCACGCACACTAACACAGACACGTGTATGTACAGTTAGATAGCCTCTAAATCTCCAGTAATTTGTTTTCCTTTAGCCACATAACATTAGAAACAGCTTTCGCCGTGTTGCAGTGGTTATTATTTATTGTACATGATTCTCATGTACAATAAGAGACCACCGCAGGTCAGAGACAAAGGTGACAAAGTTGCATCTGACTATAACAAGCACGGCATTCAGAACCAACTGTGAGATCTGTAACCATGGAGATCGACTTGTACGCTTCTGCCATCAGTTTCCAGGGCAGCAGCATTTGTGGTTGGAAGCTTCAGAAAACCTTGATGTTTTTGATCACGCAATAACTGTGTTCATAAGTGAACCGCTCTTTCTATTTGTATACTGTGTACAGGTACACAAACAGTGTAAAGAAATATTAGAGAAGGGTGATGGAAGGTGAGCCGAAAGTGAAGTGGAGCTCAGTGAACGGTGAGAGTATGTGGGTGTCAGGTCCTGAACAGAGGAGTGTGATTAAAATCCAACAATAACCATTTGACGAGAGTGAGGCAGTCAAACACCTACGGCCAAGAAAGAAACCAATGAGCCAATGAGATGTATGAGACGGGTCTGTAGAGTGACAAGTGACACTGAGACAGAGAGGTAAGCAGAATTTTGCAAGAACATGGAGAGATTACATACAGATGAAAAAAAGGTGGCGTGCGAATCAGTGTAAACATGAACAGTGGAGACTATTATTGTAGCCTACCTGTCTCAGTTTGTGGCAATGAATCATTCCCCCTCCCTCCTCCTCTGACTTTCGGGTTCTTCCTCCTTGGGGCTTTTAAAAGAGCTGTCTGAGAGCACCCTAGCATTTTCTCAAACAAAGATTCCAATCATGCACTTTCCACAAGGTCATTTGTGCACAGTTGTGATATTTGGACAGCTGCGATTGGCAATTGTCATCATTTGAGATGAGGTCAGTGCATTTGTGACAAATGATGATAATCGGACACATTGAAATGAGACATGGTGCTTTGTAGTTTAAGGCACCGTAGCAGGAATGATTGTGTCATCAACAAATAAAAGGCATAGTTTTCAAATGTGACTCTTTCAGGTGGCCACGGATACCCCGTTAGCTTGCCATAGAAATTGCACCAAACCCAGGACAAAATGTGCACCAAACGTCGCAGACTGTGACAAAACTTGAAAGGTCCGTGAGATTTGGGGGAAATACTGGGCATGTCAGAAAACTTCAAGCTCCTATGTATCATGATGAAAAGAGTAACAGTAAACAGAAAAGACTTGTTAAGTTGTGTTTTAAGTCAAAGTGAACTCAGGTCTCATGAATACCAAGTCAAGGCTTTTATAAGTCTTAGCCAAGCAAGTCACGAGTTCTAAAATTGGTGTTAGACTTCAGTCACGTGAATCTTGTCCCCTCATACTGACAGTTGGGCCAAAGTGAGCCTATTTCTTCCTTTGCGATCAAAGGTTCAATTCTTGGATGACGCCGAAAGATTATCCTGAGCAGTTATCCTTTGGTAGCGTTTTCATGTTAAACCTGTTCAGTAATTTGGTTCGCAAATCGTTCCGTATACGGTCAACACATACTCTGTGATTGTGAAGCAATAGCAAACTACGAAGTGAAATAAACCTCATTGCTGTTGCCAGTGACCAATAGAGGAGCAAAAGGTGTGGATTTTTTCTATTAAGGTGTCTCCCAAGTCATTTCCCAGTCACAGTAACAGGTGTGTTTACAAATACAATGTAGTGAGCAGGTAAGCTAACAGTTAGCCTAGCTTCGATAAGGTGTCTCCCAAGTCATTTCCCAGTCACTGTAACAGGTGTGTTTACAAATACAACGTAGTGAGCAGGTAAGCTAACAGTTAGCCTAGCTTCTTCTGTTTCTTCTTTGCTCCTATTCTTTCTTGTTTGGATTTTTTTGGCAGTCAGGATGCCGTGTGGCGCCACGCTGCCTCTTACATTCGGTCTTGATACAACGATAGACATCATTAATGTGAGTGATGTGCTGTGTTGGTCATCGCAAGCAGACCTACACGATGCATACCAAGAGCAGTCGGTACACAGTTGGCGATTTATTTCCTTGACTCGTGTGTGTGGTCTTAAAAATGTGTGTTGGGTGTGTGTGTGTGTGTGTGTGTGTGTGTGTGTGTGTGTGTGTGTGTGTGTGCGCGCGCTGTGTGTGTGTGTGTGTGTGTGTGTGTGTGTGTGTGTGTGTGTGCGCACGCCACTTAAGAAGTGAAGAACAATAATTGGTTAAGTGGTTGTCTCAATGCTTCAGTCCCTCTGGTATAGTTCAACATAATTCACCTCCAAGCATGAATGTAAAAGGACATCATGACCAACTGGATGAATGTCATAACTGATGGCAATAATTTACTTTGTCGTAATAGCACCAGCATGGAAATGTTAGTGCCGCATCACATGGACAGTGACTAGCTGCAGATTTAATGAGAGTGCAAGAGTAACATAGTACAAAGCGGTGTTCATTCAAAGAACCAAATGAAACATGACACGTGTCTTTGTGCGTCAGCAATGGGACGAATTAGTTTGCTCACATTAATTTCACACTCGTCAACAGGTCTAAAGAGGCTCGACAGTATGAGATGGCAGCAAAAGTAGTGATGCATATTGGAAGTGTGCTATGTTTGATTAAAAAGGCGCACAGCTTTCCTTAAATGTCACTCATGTTTATACATGCAGGAGGTGTTTTATTTTTTAATCCATTGGCAACACTGACAATCTGTGTATAAGTGCTATGTTTTTTTGGGCAAAAATGTCACGACAAAAGTGATTGCATTTTGCTTTGTTTACCCTGACGGGCTTCCTCTTGAAGTCTTAGCAAAATAAAACAATTAGAGATGACTTTCACCGTTTTAGTTTAACAACTCCTATGGAATAGTTTTTCAACAAGTCAACACTTCAAGTGTCAGAATACTGGAGTCGTTGTACTTTAAACATTTTTTCAGATTCGCATTTGATGATTTTGACATGTTGAATGAGGAAATTGAAGAGGAAACTGTCAAACGGCATCCTAGTCTGTTTACTTTGAGTTGACTTTTTTCCTTGTTACGTTGTTGCATGAAGTCACAGAAGCACATTTGGGCCTTGTCAACATTTGAGATGCGTAATATAACATGGGGTGTGCCGAGACCTTTGGAGGTGCTGGTGTTTCAAACTGAAAAGGGAGCAGATGGAACTCTTTGTGTGATTATTATTGTGGAACTGATCAGAACAGAATAGGAAGTGACACTTGCCTTAAAAGTTCTTGATGAGACCTGAACTCACAAATTAAGATTTTGTCCACCTATTTTATTGATTTCATAGCCCCAAAATCTAAAGTTTCATCTATATTGTGGCCACAAATTGAAAAAAAAAAAATCCCATGTCATGTCTGGGGCTCCGAAAATGTTCATAGATCGATTCACTGGAGATTTTTGGGGGGGTCTTTTGTTCTTCAATAAAACACATAATAAATCATGACATGCCGACCAAAACTGGCAAATAAGACCAGGATCATTCCCAAATCCTGAAAGTGCTTTCATAACTGTATTCCATTGATACTGTATTTGCAAAGTGCAGTGGGCACAAATTGTGAGTAGAAAATTAAGAGAGCTTTGTTTTAATTATTACTTTCCCAAGCCATTCGCTCCTACCATCATCCACCTCCAGAAATAGCTAACAAATTGCATAGGTAGGTTATAATATCACCCTGAGTTTCGGGCCCTGAATTGACTTTATGACATAATTAAAATGCTCTTAACTCTTCATCTGAAAGGGCTGCAGCACAAAGTCAGACTCCTCTTTGTCGGTGGGCTTTTCACAGTAATGAACAACTCACTTCACATCATACCTTAATGTTTCCAATTAATTTTTCCACATTGTCAACATGTAACAAAGTGCGCATTGGGCATCGAGGGAAAAGGGGCATGTGTCCAGGCACCTGTTGCCCCCACCTCTGCACATACCCGCTGAAAACAGAATCTCTCAAGACTTTGGAAGTTCTGCTGTTGCACAAATATGACTGACACGCTGCACTGCTATGGAATTTTTTTGTCCAGCGATGCAACTTTTTGACCATCGTTAATCTGAAAGACATCATGGCAACCGCTTTCAACACTTAAGCCGAAAGATTTTCGCCATTTTTTTCCAGTGCAGTACTATCTCTAGAATTTCTCTTTGTCCATATGGGTCCCATGTGGTTAACCTCTTACTCACCCTGAGTTGATAGACTCCAGCTCACCCTTGATCCAAATGGGGACCAGCACAATCGAAAATGCAATTAGTGGCTTGTGCAATTATTGGCTGTCATTTAGCTCATTCCATTTCTCTCTCTCTCGCTCTCTCTCTCTCTCTCTCTCTCTTTCTCTCTCTCTTGTTTAATTAAAATTTGATAAGGGACGAAGCCAGACAGAAACAAGTGTCTTCTCTCTGTTTGTCTCCATAGGAGATTAAGGCCTTAAAATGAGGGGAAGGCTGGCAGATCTTCTTTTCTGTCAGAAAAATTGCATTTTATCTAGTCCCCATGGGTTGCGTGTGCTGCATTAGTTATTACAGTCATGATCGAGTCACTTCACATTATCCGTTAATGTTACCAATTAATTTTTCCACATTATCACTCAAAACAATTTGGTATTACAGTTTTTGTTGATTGCTCTGACACATTTCTCGGAAGCTGCGCTCCTTTTCTCTTAAGTGTGAGCACAAATTTTGTCTTGGGGGGGCGGTCACTTCATGGATTGTTCTGACAAGGGTTGAAGTAAGAACTTGTTTATCTGCTAGCGTGACGGGGCCTGTCTTCATGGCTTGGCTGTATTCTACAGTGCATGTGTCTCCAGTATGTTAGTGATGCTACTGGAGACCCAGCTCTGTTGGAATAACAACCAGGACCCATTGCATCACCACCAGGTCCCTGCGGTCACTCTGCACTGGCTAGATGACTCTTAAGGGAGTGGGCGCATTGCTTTTTAATTTGTAACCTGAGTAGTGGTAAAAGGTTTCAACTGCTTAGAACTCTGCAACCTCTTGTTAAGCGCAATAGATTAATCGTGGTTCTTTGCCTTTGCAGATGACCCACCTGACTGCTGTGCACCTGAGCTGTCAGAGTCTTTGGGCCCCCTGCTTTCCTTTATATGATGAGCATATCCCACAATGCCCAAATACAATGGTGTTCCTATTTATGTCATTTGGATTTCAACATCTGACTCTTGACAGGATATGGAAGTTAATGAATAGCACCAGCTTTGTAGAAAGTCATTGCGATGAGCCGTCACAGGCATATTCCTCAGGTGTATTGTAGAAACTCATCCAGCCATTCTCGATACTGCTTATCCTCATGAGGGGCAGGGGGTAAGCTGGAGCCTATCCCAGTTGACTTTGGGTGACAGGTGAACTACACCCTGGATTGATCGCCAGCCAATCGCAGGGCACACATAGACAAACAACCACTCATGCTCGCATTGAGAAATAAAATTTTGAGTAAAATCAACTCAGAAACAGATTGGAACCGTGGAAAATATCAAAAGCCTGTACAAATGGAACCTTACTACTCTTGCGCAGAGTGAAATGATATTGACATTATATGGAGCTTTTTTTGGCTTCATGGCGCCCACTTGTGTGCTCCCTGCGTAGACTTGATTAAACTTTTCAGAGAGAGCTGTCCCCAAAGATCTGCTCCAGATGTCTACCTCATTTTTCATTAACTTTGAAATGACATGATAGCAGTTCAGGGAATACAGTAAAGTCAACATTTTTCTTTACCTGTACATTTTATTGTCAGATACAGTGGTATCATTTCTTTTTTACACTGTGTGCTGACTGCTGTGTTCTCAGATTTTTACGCATATTGTGAGCTGTCAGAGTCTTTGGGCCCCCTGCTTTCCTTTATATGATGAGCATATCCCACAATGCCCAAATACAATGGTGTTCCTATTTATGTCATTTGGATTTCAACATCTGACTCTTGACAGGATATGGAAGTTAATGAATAGCACCAGCTTTGTAGAAAGTCATTGCGATGAGCCGTCACAGGCATATTCCTCAGGTGTATTGTAGAAACTCATCCAGCCATTCTCGATACTGCTTATCCTCATGAGGGGCAGGGGGTAAGCTGGAGCCTATCCCAGTTGACTTTGGGTGACAGGTGAACTACACCCTGGATTGATCGCCAGCCAATCGCAGGGCACACATAGACAAACAACCACTCATGCTCGCATTGAGAAATAAAATTTTGAGTAAAATCAACTCAGAAACAGATTGGAACCGTGGAAAATATCAAAAGCCTGTACAAATGGAACCTTACTACTCTTGCGCAGAGTGAAATGATATTGACATTATATGGAGCTTTTTTTGGCTTCATGGCGCCCACTTGTGTGCTCCCTGCGTAGACTTGATTAAACTTTTCAGAGAGAGCTGTCCCCAAAGATCTGCTCCAGATGTCTACCTCATTTTTCATTAACTTTGAAATGACATGATAGCAGTTCAGGGAATACAGTAAAGTCAACATTTTTCTTTACCTGTACATTTTATTGTCAGATACAGTGGTATCATTTCTTTTTTACACTGTGTGCTGACTGCTGTGTTCTCAGATTTTTACGCATATTGCACAGAGGCTCCCCACAGATATTTTAGGCTCAGTTGCTCTTCAGGTGGGCTCTGAGTGTGGCTCTTACAGGAGAAAAGTGTATAGTTCAGGTGATGTGTATCTTAGTAGGAAGCCACTCAGAGGTGGGTGTGATGTAGCGTACACAATGTGTTTTATAGAAATAGAAATGTATTGTCATTATCACTTTTTGCATTTTTTTTTTATGATAATGACTCTGTTGATGTTGTGCAGAGCTTCAAAACGTTTGGTGGGGAAAAACACTACCCTCAGGAAAGCAGAAGAGGATTTCCAAGGGGGAAAAAAAAATATTGTGGTCGATGGTATCAGGCATGTAAACAAAAACATTATCATGGTGTATATTTTATGGTTAATCGCTAATATTTTAAGTGATGTATTTGTGGCGGAACATTTGTTTGATGATACATACTGGGACTCGACCATCCAACTGCGGGATAGGCTTCAGCACGCTAGGCGACCCTCGTGAGGATCAGCCGATTACAAAATGGATGAATGGATGGATATATGCCATTGAAGGGATGCAGTTAATATCGTGTATGGGCCATCTTGCAGCATATTTAATATTACAGTTGAGTAAATAAACACCACTTGCCACTTAATAAGGAAATATGTTAATAGGGTCACAGTGAAAGGTCTTGATACATTTTGTTCATCCGTGTGATGTTTCACATTCATGCTACAGTGAAACTCCTCTAGAACGAAACCTACATGGGCGAAAATACCCCCTTATGTGAAAAAATCTTCATGCATTAACACAATTCCCATTCTCCTGCCCCCCATACGACGAAAGCCCCCCTGTTGCGTTATACGAAATCATTTTCTCTGCTCCAGCCTCGCGAAGACATTCACTACAACGAAGTCTTATCCAACAGCGACCTCTACTGCTTCGTTCGAAAAAAGGCAACAGCAACCACCACACTGGTTTACATAGTGAACGATGTTTATTTCGGTCACAGCTGCAAGTTTCCTGGACTCACCATACTCATAGCTGCTCTGCCATTGGCTTACCGAGCATCGTCCTGGCCTCCGATTGGCCAAGAGGGACCTCACTGTCTATGTGTGTAGATACTGAAGCTAGATCCGTAGCATCCGATTAGCTGCTCAGAGTATATTGCTTATGGCTCGACGGACGAACGCTTCCTCGAATGCTTTACTTGTTATCATGCTAAAAACACCCATGGGACGCTTCGTAGTCCTCGATGGCCATAGTTAGCTCTCGAAGGCTAGCTAACTGGAGCGCTTCTCTCTCATTAGCGCTGCAGTTAGTCGACGGACATTCAAATAAACGAACGTTTCCTCGAATGCTTTACTTGTTATCATGCTAAAAACAGCCACGGGACGCTTCGTAGTCCTCGATGGCCATAGTTAGCTCTCGAAGACTAAAAACCTTAACGCTAACTGGAGCGCTTCTCTCTCATTAGCGCTCCAGTGGCTCGACGGACATTCAAATAAACGAACGTTTCCTCGAATGCTTTACTTGTTATCATGCTAAAAACAGCCACGGGACGCTTCGTAGTCCTCGATGGCCATAGTTAGCTCTCGAAGACTAAAAACCTTACGCTAACTGGAGCGCT
>NW_017805820.1:2141444-2169109 GCF_001891065.2 Hippocampus comes
GGTGGGTGTTTGCTTACATCTGAGATCAAATTTGCTACAGTGAAAAACCCCCTGTTGTGAAAAATTTCTTGCTGCAAACATGATTTCGTTGTAGAGGAGTTTCACTGTATTGATGTTGTGACATTTTTTGTAAACAGTTTAAAGTGCTGGTTTTGTCTTTTCATTATGGGATATTCAGCGAATATTTGTCAAACAGAATCTTTTTCTGCAGAATATTCTGTACATTGTTTCTACTGTCCTGATTTACGGATAGTACATTTACAAATAATACTCAGCGTGTATGAGGGTGGCGGTGTTGGGAGATTTGTGGGCAGTAAGAGGGGGATATAAAATCCTGATAAGAGGGATCTCTTTAGTTGTGCTCATTACAGATCCCATCCAAAATGTCAGAGCTCTCAGTGAGATGAGAAATGCCAGTGATTAAAAAAACAAAACAAATAAATAGACAAGTAGGAGATGAGAGGAGACATAGAAGGAAAACTATGATGGCATGAGGCGATTTCATAGGAAGTAAAAGACAAAGGCAACAACCCACTTCATATGTTAGTATGGCCTTGATTAGTTTAACATTTAGATTTGGGGGTTTGCATGATGCAGAAGCAAATTGTGAAGAAGTCCTGTTGATTTGAAAGATAACATGGTAAACAAATACAATAATGCCAATACACCATTATCATAATCATGTTAGCAGGGGATCCAAGTGTTGTCATGCCATTTTCAATTCCGTTAAAAGCTTTGCCCAAATTAATGCAAAATGAAATGGCATTGGGAAGAAAATAATCTTGTTAGCATAATGAAATGATGTCTCTTTTTCCATTCGCATTTTGAAAACTGACACATTCGTTTGCACTAATGTGCACATGACCGTGTCCTCCATGTAAAGTGTGTCACGGATCTCCTGGACACTTTATTAAAATCCCAACACAAAATAAAGGCACATGGTTCTTCAGGTAAAAATTGCATAATCAAGATGTTAGTCGTAGTGCAACGGCTTCTCGAGCTCCCAGGATCAAGGCACTACACAATGACTTCACAGCCCACAACAACACAAAGAATGCATGTGAAGTATAGCTTGCCTGAACTATGCCAATTTAGAGAGAGTTCACTGACAACTATTTAATCTACTGTTGAAAACTTTTGAGAGACTGCATCTCCTACGAAACAAACGGTACACAACACTGGCGGGCTGTGATTGGCTGGCAGCAGAAAGCGTTGCTCGTGGCAACAAAAGCAGGATAAACGTGCCGGGTGGCTAGCTCGGCTAGAGGCTAGCAAGCCATTGATACCATCACTCTTCCCTTCCAAACCAATGTTTGCTCACTGGACTAGGAAATGGACTTACTTCGCCTGAGGTTGGGTGTTTCCAGTTAGATGAGGAATTGTTCTGTGCTTTAATGGCATTTGATGTAAACGTGCCTAAATGACATTCCGTCTGGATTGATGGTCTATGGCTGTTTCAAGTGGACCATGATCCCCGGTTGGAAAAGAAATGCAGGGGTGGACAATGTTACTACATCAACAAAGGTTGGTGGACTTAGATGGAGCCATTGCTCCGAAGAAATAGAGCATTTGACTAATAGATGCTGGCCAATAATTGCCTCGCAGTCTGTTTTAAAGCACTCATTTTTACAAAGCATCAAGAGCTCATGCTAATGCTAATGTTATCAAGACACGACAGGAGTTCCATGACAATATTAGCTCGCTACAATCCAAGCAGGCATGAGAAAGGCATTTTATCTGGCCATGTGTTGCGTTAACCATGTAAAATTGATGGACGCGCTACTGAGTTTTCACTAGAATGTCAATAAACAGCATAGAAATGCATGGTTTTATTGTATTTTGCTGCTAGTCTTTTCTTCCGCAAGAGCAGCAGCAAAAGCAAAGTGAAACACCTAAGATTCAAACAGACCTTTGGTCAATGGGCAACCCCTGCTATGAACTGAACCACAGCCGGCAAGCAGGGCTAGCATCTTGCTTGCCAAGAGCTGGCGATAGCAGGTGACTAGCTGTTGACACAAAAAATTTGAGTCACCTGACCTCTGAAACGCACTAAAGAGCCTCATTTACTGGTCTTGTACATGCTGGACACAGTCCTCCCCTGAACCCAACTTGGCTTTTACAACCACATCTCTAAATTCCCGGCCCCAGCCTATAGACCAATGGGGTCTATTGACTGGGGTCCAAGCCCATAGTCAGGAGCAATAAGATATGGCCCAATGATGGTGCCTCGCCGCTTCAAGAATGTTATCAGTGCACAAAATGGCAAATGTTTAGGGAAGCAGCTACTCAGGAAGCAGTAACGGACCAGAAGGAATACGCTTCATCTGTCCCCTCGTCCCCTGCGCAATGAAGGAGCAGCAGTGGAAGTGGTATCCAGATAAAGAGTACCTTGGGATCCACCTTTTGGAGGGCGTCACCTTGAGCCTGTCTACTGAAGAAGACTCACCAATGTCTCCACTTACTCTGGAAGCTTCTGGAGCTGTGACTTGAGGACCTTCTAGTGCGGTAGAGAGCGTGCTCAACGCCAGCATCACGGCGTGGCACAGGAACTGCACGGCTGCAGAAAGGAAGCTGAAAAGACTGCTCAGAAGATTGTGGGGAACAGCCTCCCCACAACCACAGAAATGTTGGCTAGCAGATGCTGAAAGAGGGCTCTCTGCATCAACAAGGACCCAAAACACCCCACGCACACCCTCTTCCATCCCGTCCCCTCAGGCGGCAGGTTACGAAGCATCTGGAGCAGTTCTTTCCGCAAGCTGTTAGCCTGTTAAACTCAAACAATGCTCTGTAGCCCTGACATCAATACCCCCTCACTTCCTATGGCTATTCATCACAGCAGGGCGAAAACTTTATCCTTGAACATTATTTTTTATTTTTTGGGTGACGGAGCGAGTACAAAATGACCTTGTAAATACCATGTGCAATTCAAGCCACTTAAATTTTCATTCTGCTTCATCCCCCACACCTTTGCTGCATTGCATCTTTCACACATTTAAATCGTGAATAAGCATCCCCCCATGTCTATATCCTGTATTTATATTTATCTTATTTTGTTGTTCTATTTTTATTTTTCACATGTCTTGGGACTTACTGGGCTATTTTGTGCCATATGGTGTGAAAATGGGTCGTGGTATGACATTAAAATGCTATAAATCCTGCAAAAATGAAATGCCCTATTGATTTATTTGACAGATCGAAAAATAGTGTGGAACTGATGAGATGTGACAAGCAGATTGAAGGAGCGTTGATATAATAGATGTGTTGGGGTTTATTGGGAGAAATAATGATTGTGAAAGGTCATAAGCCAGAGTTTGACATTTACCAAGGCATATCTCCACTGGTGGTGTGCGCGCTCCCACACCCACGCCCACACACACGGTGACCCGATAATTGTGGGCAGCAGCTGAGTTGTTCGCATCCTTCACACTTTGGCACACCCTCCCTATCAGAGATCACAATTCTGAGTGTGAATGAGTGGCAGACAAGAAGATAAAATGGGTTGCGGATGGGGGGAGGGCAGGCTTGTTTTTAAAGTTGGACAACCTTGGTAGAGGTCTTGCAGGCATTCCAGAGAGAAGCGAGATGTTCTGTGTGACGACCAGATTTATCAGGACAGGCTGAACATGATCTGACACTCACAGTTAATATTTTGAACATGACGCTTATCTTTCCTATTTATATTCACCATGAAAGCTGCCGTGACTGAAGCATCTTAGATTTCTTCCACTATTTCCCAATGCTTTGATCAGATTTCGATGTCCCACTGAGATGCCCTTCCGCTAAAATGTTGCCGCATGAAAACTGGAAAGGATAAAACTAAATGTCACCAAGTGGGTAAATATCACTGCGGTCAGTCTGTACAACATCTGAATTGTAGTTGTGACCCAGGCTTTTGCTAACGTTTGCGGAGGCTAGTGATGCAAAACTTCTCAAGGCACAGTTGAAACATGTTGTGTTACAGCTTCATTTGCCTTGAAGAAGTTCAATTGAAACAAACTTCTCAAATTGTTTCAGTGCTGTAAACTCCTGTGCAATTTACCGCACCAAATTGTACAAGATAGTCACCTCCTGCATATGTCTGAAGCTTTCATTCAGATTCATTCACTCTTTGCTCGGAAATGGAAGAAACGGGGGAAGGGGGAAAGGTTCTCTCTTGATCAATTGTCAACATAGCTTTCGACATAAAACTTGCACGTTACACAAAATGAGAGCACTTCAGCACAGGACTACGACTTGGAAATCCCGATGTTTATTTGAAATGAGAAGCCAAACAGAAACTAAGGCATATGTGTGTCTCCTTCCACAGGATGCTCTGCTGCAGCTGGCAGCCGTTGTCGATGTGCGCTCGCTGCGAGTGGCCCTTCGAGATGTCTTACAGACTCTGCTACCCCACACGGTATGAGCACACACATTCACACATTTACAGTATTCTCTGAGTGGGGGGGTTGATGCACCTGCCCTGATAAGAGCAGAGACATGCCATAATGGTGAATCTCTTTCTATAATGTTGGATAACCGAAATAGGTAAAAATAAAAAATAACAGAGAGAGAGAGAGAGAGAGAGAGACAGAGAGAGAGACACAGAGAGCATATAAAAACATTTAAAATTGATTGCTCAAAAACTCTACAATATAGTGAGGCAAGGAATAAACAAAGCACTTCTAGTAAATGCGCTAGTGTGTGTGTGTGTGTGTGTGTGTGTGTGTGTGTGTGTGTGTGTGTGTGTGTGTGTGGGTGTGTGTGTGTTTCTCTCTAGGTGTGTTTGTTTCATTCTAGGAGTGCGTATGTGTGTACACACTGGAGGGAAACTCGAGGCTGCTGTCGGACGACCCGCCACACGAGCTGCCACAGGAGGGCAAGATCAGGTGCGTGTTGTTTTTGTGTCTGTTTCATATATGTGCGGCACGCCACAGGTTTGCTTTTGAGTGGCTGACTGCTGTGCACTGATTTGCTGCAGTTTTGTCACGGGAGGTGGTGCCCTGAGAGGCATTGCAATAAGCGAGGGAAGAGGGATGATTATGAGCTGCTCGGCGCTCAATCACATCACACGCTGGCCTCTCTTCATACCGCTCAGTCTGCCATGACAACCTCTGCGGTTCCACCTTCCCTTTTTTCCCCTCAGAGCACCCAATTCCCCTCCAAGGAACCATGAGGCACATTAAGAGTCAGTAACACCATAAGGTGCCTTTGAGACTTCTTCGTTTCACCCCCAAAAACGTGTGATTTGCCATTGAACTTCATGACCATTGCCTTGAATAGATGTGTGGGTGAAAATGCATATTGGTCAAGCGGGACCCGTCCAAAAACCCGTAAAGCCAGTGTCAAATGAAAGAAACACATTGTCAGACTTTTCTGGACCGGTCTGATATGTGTGCAAATGTTTGGCCTCTGATAATAAGACCTCAGAATGTCATTATTCTGCTACATTTTCATGATGACTGAGTGATTCTTCACAGTGATATTGACCCTTCTAAGTTTGGATGTGATCACTCCACTTTCCCCTGCATGAAGCTCCACTTCCTCATCTTCAGTGGCTGTAATACCGCTGGGTGAGAGGAGGTAACGGCATTCTCGAGTTCCAAAAGAGGCCCGGCGATGCCATCTAAAGTCTGAAGTGCTCTCTTAAAGCTGCCTGCTACCACCATGTCTTGCTAAAAGCCAACAATACGTTCCTGATGAAACTGTCGTTTTGTCAGACAATACCACCCTTTAATGACACCTCTTTGTGACACGTGATTTCACACAAGCGTGTTTATGCAGGCACAGTCCCACAAGGAGACAAGTCGAGGATCAACCCATTCAGCCATCCATCGTGGGCCAACATTCAGATATGTTTGTATAGATAAACACAACCTTTTTTCAATTAATGTGATTGCAGTTTACAATACAATACCTTAATTACTTACACAAGTGAGTGAAACATATCAGAAACACCTCTCAGTATGCTGCTGTGTATTACTATCGCACTGCAAACTACAAGGACAATATTTAAAAAAAAATAAAGTAAAATAATAAAAATGAAAGGTCGACCGGTTAGCACGTTCGCCTCACAGTGCTGACGTGCAGGGTTCAAATCCGGCTCAGCCTTCCTGTGTGGACTTTGCATGTTGTTTATTCCCACTCTGAATTGTCCTTTGGTGAGAATGTGAGTGTGAATGGTTGTTTCTTCAGGGTGCAGGCTGAATCTTGTCCATAGTCAGCTGGGATGCGCTCGAGCACATTCGCGACACCGGTGACAATAAGCTGTACAAAGGGGTTCAATTTTTGCAGGCTTTTTTCACAGTTTGTGATCCGCATTAATCAAGTCACCTGCTCTTCAGGCAGACAGACAGCTGCTTTTTATCATGCTCGCAAACAAGAACTGTCGCTCGCCAGGCATTTTGGGCACAGGAGTTGTCAAAATAATCATTTCATGTCTTACCAAGTCTGGGGAAATTTCAGCAATTTTCAGCACTTGACAGAGTGAAAGTTACCTCAGGCTGGCTCCATCATAATTATTGGGCTTTAAAATAAAAGTCAGATAAAAATACAGATAAAAATAAGTATCGGTACTCTTATATGTGGGCTGTTGTCAGGTGGAACCCATATAAAACTAGAAGAGTTACCGGCCACTGCTTCATTCATTTTGGTAATATACTTTATTTCAGGAGTGGGGATTAAACTGGTAGCCGCGCACACTAATGAGTAGCCACGAAATAGCTCTCCGTTTCACAAAGGTTTGTGACCCCTGCCTTCGATCATATGTCATCGATCCGCACATGTAGTATAAATGTGGCATTAATAAATGTGTCTATTAAAACACGACAACCGTTGAGCAGAAAAGCTCTTCAAAAATACCAAGAAAGCATTTCTTACTTTAAGTGCAGCATGACTTACATGAGGTAAAAATATTAGCTATATTGAGAACAAAAACAATTTTTTTGCCGAAGCAGAAAAATTGATTCACGAAGCTCTGACCATCTGTTTCAAGTTCACTAATCACAATCTGCGCAGAACATGCTCAAGCTACGTAACAATTCCGATTAGGAGCAATTGATTCAGATGTTGATGCTCATTAAGACACCCTCAGTGCGTGCTTACGTGCGTTTCATGGATGGCTGAGCGGTTATTAATTAAGTTCACAATGTACATTTAGGAGGGATTCAATATCATTACGACCACCCTGATGACATGAAGAAGGCTCTCACATTCACAGGCCACAGCATTAGTTGCATTTGCACTCATCCTATGGTGTAGTACACTAGCCATATCACAAATGGCATCATTATTTAAAATTACACCAATGCTGCGTAGATACCCCCAGCTTTGACTCCGCCGTCAGAAGCATGACACTTCAGTGTTTGTGCTTGGTGGAATCCAACATCCTTTTTACTGTCAAATCCCCTTTATTGCTACATGGCAGCTAAATTATGGTGGTGTTCCTGGGCCTCTCCTGACCACCCATGGGAGCTACTATATTTGTTTTTTCCCCCCTCCCGTGTGTGTATTTACCCTGTGTGATTATACAGTAAAGCAAATGGGCACTACGTAAAGGTCAGCCCCCTTTGCCACCCTTGTAAGCCGCAACAATAATGCTTTTTTTCTAAAACACACCATTCCTTAGTGAGCCCAGATAAATGGCCATTTTAAAAGTCAATGCACCATACACATTTTGCTGCAACGCCGGGAGTAGAATGCAGACACTTTGTAATGGTTATTTTTGCCCTTTTGTGTGAGTCACCACTGGAGATTTCAGGAGGTATGAAATGAAGCACAGAGATGACGAATTTACCTGTGTGCATGGGTGGACTGACATTTTTTTTAATTACTCATTTCCATATTCATGTAGCAAGGAGTGAAGCACAAAAACAATGTTCCAACAATAGCTTCATGTTTACAGTCAGCTTCGGATTCACATTGAAACTTTGCCTGTGAACATTACGTCAATACTAGTTGGAGGGTGTAACCAAGGTAGAAACGAGAGACGTTTCTCTGGGTGCCAAAACAAGGTGAGAGAAGATGGAAAATCAGAACCGGTGCAAAAACATTGTCTATACCCGATATCAGCATTTGGGGTGTCCTGAAGAAGAAAAAACAAACCAAAACACTGGTGTTCCAAGAAACAGACACCAAACAGGTAGCTTGGGGAAAAGCTGTAACAAATCCTCAAGTTGTTCAATGGATCTCAATATAAATGCGGTTGAGCTTGTCACATCTTTTGATGTCAAACCTAAATCTTTTTTGTTTGTACAGAAATAAAGGAATTGACCGCATGGTTCCAGTGTGTACTTCTTGAAGGGAGTAGACTGTTATTTCTCGATAGACACATAGAATTCCATCAATCTTATGTCATTTCACAAATGGGTCACCAGAGCTTATTGTTTGGCTCTTTCTCTCCTGCAAGCACTTTCAATTTGCCCCTTGCTGTTCTTTGTCGATCTTCGGATCTCTGTTTTTCACTCTGTCCACTGAGTTAACTGCATTTGTCCAACTTAAATCAAATGTGCTTCCCGCAACAGGAGTGTTGTTGATCAGCTGAAGCGATGTCAGTGTGCCGGCTTCCCCTCATCAGAACTGCCAGAAAAATACAAAATCTGTCTCGCAGCCCCACTTAAAGCACACCAAAGAGGTATGTATAGATATACAGCGCTTCACAAATTTATCAATGCAAGGTTTATTCCAGAAGTGCCCTAAGTGCACAGGCATGTTTCAATTCAATTAGAAATTCCTCTTTCCTGTCAAAAAGGTAAAAGAGTTCACTGAAATTGAAAGAATGCACGTTAAGGCACTCGTTGCTGGATGTTCTCTAGGGAAACTAGGTAGCGGTGGGAAGAAATATGGGAAGAACTGTGCACAATGAAATGTATGTCCAAGGATGGACTTGATATATTCTCTGTAAAACAAGATTAGTGTTTTATCCAAAGGGTTCCGAATGATTCTAGCGGACATCTTGATGTGAGTGTGCTTGTTTGAGGATGTGGGTACTCCTGTGTATGTGGGAGGAAAATTACATGTAAGAACAAGGGGAAAAAAATAAGAGGATCAAAATGGGAACCAACGACATGGAATGTCATGCATAGACTTTTTTTGAATTGCAAAATATTAAACAAGGATTTTTTTTTTTAATTGTGTGTTCGAAAGCAGACATGAAGTGGACGTTCATTTGATAAGATGCTAGGGAACAGAAAGAACAATAAATACTTCAAAGCATTAAAATGAATTGATAAATAACATGTTTAACTGTGGCCCAAGTGAGGAGAAGCCAAAGACAGAAAATGTAGTTATATTTCCCACATGTCCAGAAAAATTGCACCATCATGAATATATATATATATATATTTTTTTTTTTTTTGCTTTTAGTTATATGCTTCTGCTGCTGCTCTTTCTACAATGATAATCATAACAAGTGTTATGCAAGGGCGTTTATTGTGTCCTTGTTGAATTCATATTACATGTTCTATTCACACACACACCCAACAGGAAAAACAAATTGGGTGAAAAGAAAAAGATTAAGAGTGAGGCAAGGCAAGGACATGGAGGGGAAATGAAAGGGCGCGTGAAAGAATGAATTTAAATTAAGGCCTTAAGATATCTTTTGTCTCTCCTGCCTTCTTTCCTTGCTTGCTCTTTCTTTCAGCTGTTGTTATTCCTATCTTGGACCAGGAGCGGACCAAGGCCATTGCTGTCTTACTGGTCAGTCCTTGCTTACACAAACCCGCACACAGTATGGTGATTGCAGACCAATGTCTATAGGTGCATTGTCCCAAGAGATGTTAGAAATTTGCTATCAAATGATGTCCCCAGATCCGACTAGATGTTGTTCTTCCCTTATCTGTGTGTGTGTGTGTGTGTGTGTGTGTGTGTGTGTGTTTTGCAGGTGGGCTGTAGTGCTCTCTCAGATCAAGATGAAGTTCATCTTACTATGCTGGAAAAACATGTATGTTCATCATAACAGCATTATCTCTTGTTTTGACCTTTTTTTTTTCCATGACGCACATTCTTCATATAAACAAGCCTAAACCTTGTGTATGCTTTATGAACCCGTAAAGCAATTTTCCATCTCCTCGGAAAATTCCTCGACCGACCTTTTGATATTGGTGTGGAAAGCATATGTGCTCATTGGTGTGTTTTTTTTTAATTATTTTGTGTGGCATCGCAGGCCTCTGTGGCATGCGTCCGCGTCCAGCTTGTTCAGGCGTCCTACCAGAGACCCCCACTCAGCCCCTCACCCATTCAGTCCCACAATGCACTGCTGCACCTCGACGTCTCCGACCAGGACTACAGCGAGTTGGACCGCAACATCCTTCAACTTTGTGGTATGTAAACGCACGCATCCACATAGAGTGAGGTAGGCAATGTTAATAGCGTGTGACATGCTGATGAAGAGATCAATGAATTTTGATAGACTCGTTGGCATTTCGGGAATGTGTGGCAGCTAGGGTGAAAACGGAATGCATTGCTTTGTCAATGTTTATAACCTTACGCATAATGGAGCTTGATAATGCTGCTGCCGGATACACGAGCGTATGTAAGCTTTATTTACCGGTTTGTAATTGGCAACAAATGAAAGCTGCCTTGGGTTCTCTCAGCGTCTGCCCGTCTCTGCATTTTGTCTTGCCTCTTCTCTGTCAAACCTTCAGTTCCTCCTTCCTTGCAGTCTTCACTTGTCTTGTCTTCATTATTCCAGTATCTGTTCGCTGGTTCGCGTTCACCGCTCCCTGACCCCTCTGTCACAAAGCATCTCTCTGGGGATTGCTTTCTGTCCAACCCGCGTACATGTTCTGCATCCCTGCCTCGGACTTTTCTTTTTTTTTTTTTTGTACCGTGGCTCCTCTCTGTTTCACAGTCATCACTCTCTCGCTCTGCCCTATCTTTTAGGTGAGCTTTATGACCTTGATGCAGCGTCTCTCCAGCTCAAAGTCATCAATTATGTAAGTGTTTGACTTCAGTCATGCACTCCCACATGCATACACACTATACCTGCCAAACGAGAAAACCTTTCAAGTGTCTGCTGCCTATCGGCACCACAATTTGTCACGATAACGCTTACAATGTTGTTGCTAACCTGCTGATCAAATCCATGCCTGCATATCAGCTGTAGTGAAACAAATACAAACAAAGAAAGGTGATTGATTGGTGGGCTGAAAGCTGGCAATTTAAATGAACTACAAACCTGGGTTTTAAAGGAGTGACGGGAGGAGAAAGTCACATGGTCTACAGAGGTGTGCAGTGATGCTAAAGATCACAAGTGGAAGAATACAACCGGGTTTGGGTCAAATAGTTGTTGTTGTATTTTAATTTTTTAATAAAATGGGCAAGAGAGGACCCAGAAGGATATAAAGAAGAAGTTGCAGAAAATTGCAACGAATGACCTATATAGTGGGTGGAGCTTGGGGTGTTTCTCATTGGATTAAAGTATTTGGGAAAATGGGGTGAAGGGGCCTTTTATATGCGGGTATGTACAATTGTGTGTCAATGGGGGATGAGTATGTTGGCTGTGGCTGGTTTTTAATCTTGTCCTGCAGCCATCTTGGTGGATTACAGGAGTGTGAAGAAGCACTGCTATTTTGATACCGAAGTGTGTGGGTGGATGCATGCGCATACAGCATGTGCACTGATGTACATGTGTACCCAAAATACTGTCTGCAACCACCTTAGGTACACTCGTGTCATTTTTGTAATACCTGCACTGGACTACACATGATTACAACCCGGTAACCGGCAACCCGCTACTGCACATCGCTACGATACAAGATACGTGTTTTGTCCAGGGAAACCAAGACAACGAAAGTATTTATAAAAAAATGATGAGATTTATTTAAGAAAGAAAAAGAAAAGAAAAAAACATGGAGGGACACCGTTCACACATCTGTCAAGGGAGCCTTCACCCCCTCTGCGTCTTGCGCTCTCATTTTATCTTGTTGGGGGTTGGTGAAGGTCAGCATTTTGAGCAGAGTACAGACTAGTGCATGTGCAGGCAACTTTGCTTATCCGCAAAATAACTGGTCAGCATTCAAAGGTACGGTCAGCATTCAATAGTACGAACAGTTACTTCCATTTAGCACTGTTAATGTTCAAATTGCCATTACATACGCATCAAAGGTTTTGACATAACAAAGAGATGACCGCCCAGTTGTTTTTACTGACACTGTCGGATGTTTTATAATTGCATCATACAAAGTGCTGTTAACAGCTCTTGTCCAGCATGATTATCTTTATAAAGGCAGAATCTCCTGTAAGTAGTTTATTAAGAGCTCAATTTATCCGAAACTTTCCACAGCTAATCAAATGACCTTTAGTGTAAGAGGAAAATCAATCAGTCAAACAGTCATGAATTGAACCTGATCATGCATTTTATGTTTTATAGGTCTACCAAACACATTGCCGTGTGAGTCCTTATCAATATTTCTCACGTGTGTTTGTGTCCACATAGCTGCAGCAGCAGACTCAGTCACAGTGTTGTTGTCTGCTGTTAGTGTCTGAGGACAACCACCAGCTTTTCTGCCAGGTACATTCAGAAGCCAAATATGCAACGTCAACAGTGCCTCTTTGTGATTAGCCTCAAACATTATGAACTACTATTGAATTCCTGTAATGTCTTGTGGCCCCATACTTCTGTGATCTTTAGGTAGTCGGAGACAAAGTTCTGGAGGAGGAAATCAGTTTCTCGGTGAGACCCGCAATCATGTTTGCCAGTTAGTGAGTCGAGTGAAATCTTGTGTCGTCCGAAAACATGACACAATTGAAATATGCTCAGAAATTGCACATGATGCAGTTGATTGTGAATTATAGAACTACTTATTACTCATCATCGTCTCAAAAGTACATTAGATAATGACCGATTTTGTTCTTCTAGTGACCGACGATGTAAAAACAGGTTGATTTTGGTGCCCAACCACTTTGGTGTCATTTTGACAATGCACCATTTCTTTGGACTTAATGCCCAATTATTGAACTGAATAGGTAACCTTTCACTCTACTGATCATTTGCTCTCTTGTGTACAGCTGATGTTTGGACGTTTTGGTCAGGTTGTCGAGAAGAAAAGGTCAATAACTCTTCGCGACATCAGTGCTGTAAGTTAAATCATCTCTTTTCCCACATTGAAAAAAAAAAACGTAACTTTCAGTTGCACGTGATTAAAACGTGGTCAACTGATGGAATTTTCTGCTCCCCCCCCCCCCCCCCCTCAAATGGAAGTTTCTTACATTTTAATCACGTGCAACAATGTACATGTCTGAATGAAGTAAATCCAAAGTATCCAAGCCTGTTTTTTTTTCAGTGATCTGTCTGTCTATCTCTCAGTTTCCGTGTTCATTCTATGTGCACACTGAGCCAATCTCCCTGCCCGTCAGGAGGAGCGCAGGCAGCTGTGCAGTATGTTGGCCTGTGAGATCTCCTCCATGCTGTGTGTCCCAGTTGTGAGCAGGGCTACGGGCCAAGTGGTGGCTCTGGCATGCGCCTTCAACAAGCAGGGTGGACAGAGGTATGTTTGTGAGTGACTCACATTTTTCATTCAAGGTCTAATTACTCTGCGTGTGATTCTTATGCATTCAAATTCATGCGTTCTCATGAAACATTCCAACGTTAATTTGACAGCGGCCTACATGAAGGGTCGCCTTCGACCATACGGCGCACCGTATTAAAAGGCGTAGTGTCAGTCGCGGGTGCTATTTGAACACATACACATGAGGCATTGTATTATTGGACGCACGCGTGGTTAAAACATACGCTCGCTTAAACAATACGGGAGCACGCATGCACACTAGCGTATGTTTTTGAAAAGGCAGCGGTAGTTTGGTTGTAGTTTATTGAGGTATTTAACAATGTACTCACTTTATTTTTTTATTGCTCCCGACTATCGAATCCATCCAAGTCCTCACCTTCTGGATCTGATATGAACAGCTGGGCAAGTTCACAATCAAACACACCAGGTTCCCTTTTTGTTCCCCTTAATTCCTGGAAATTCCCAAACATTCACCGACATTTCCGTAGGAAGTTTCCCATTTTGAAACTTTTGCAGGATTTTCAACCTTACTGGCATGGCAAACAGATCAATCATTCTTTCAATTGATCTTTTCACTGCTGTTTCTATTAATCCCCCAAGCCAGCAGGATACACCCCACAGCCCACATCAATCGACTGTATCAAGCTGCGGGCGATATGTCAGCTCACTTCTTGTGTGCGTACGTGTAATTGGCAGGAATCTGACCTCTCCCTGGTGCCAGCTTTGTCTGCCATCTATATCGGTGTCTTCAGGTCTCTGTCTGTTCTTCCTGCACATTCACCAACATCACGTATCCATGCACTTGGGTACAGTGCTTATCTTTTGAAAGCACCCTCGCTCTGCAGCCTGCGTAAGCTGGGGGAAAAAAAAAAAAAAATCATGTCCTTTGCTTTCTTGGTAGCTCATTACTATAGTAACAGCCGCAGGATTGTGGCAGTAACTGCACTCACAGGATGCGGAACCTTTTCTCACACACTCAACATCTTTCCATTTTCTATACCGCTTATCATGTTCAAGGTCGCAGGGAGGTGGAGTCTATCCCAGCTGACTCCACATGAAAGACGGACGACACCTTTGACTGGTGGTCTCCCCATATGGAGACGGACAACATTTCACGTTCACGCCCTCAATGAACTGTCATCTTCTTGAGTTTTGAGCTTTTGTAATTGGTGTTGCAGACCAACCTTGGTTAGTAATTACAAAGAGAGATTCACAACCCTTACAGAAAGCCTATGGGAGCGCCGTAGCAGGCATCTATCTCTAATTGTACGTTGTATGATCTCTGTGTGCCATTTTCCTTGTGCGCAACTGTGACTTCTGGTCTTTTGAAGCGGAGTCCCGCCGGTCTTTAAACCTTTCCATGTACTTTAAGGCTATTTTCTTCATAGGAAAGAACAAGCCGATACTTTTTAATTTAAGAAAAAAAAAAGGGAAAGAGAGAGACCCAAGACTACAGCCTGGTGTTCGATTGAACATCCGTCACAGAGGGCTATAGTGGGAGTGAACTTGATTTCACGTGTTTGGAGGCCTTTTTGAGGCTAGATATGATTCCTGCCTCCTTTGCAGGTTTCCCACAAGGCTCAGTCAGCCAAGGGCAAGAAAGCCCTGGGAGGTATTCTTTAAATCGCACAATTGCCCGCTAATGTTCCACTGCCCTCTCTTGACAGGAAGAGACAACTGCAGGCAATGATCTCAGAGGTCAGCATCTGTTAGCAAATTTTCATTTGCCTGTTATATATTGTGACGTGATCAGACATAAAATCACACGAGTAAGCAAGCTGACGTATTTCGACTGAAACTATTGAAATTTGCCGCAGATTTTGTCTTGGAAATATTTTCTCCTGTGCCCACATTCCTTCATCAATCTATTAATACCGACATATATTTAGGCCGTACTTAGAAGCATACAAATAACTAGACTGCTGAATTAACACCTCTATGGGAGTATAGAAAAACTGAGCATTGTTTTGTTTGATTCAGCTCTGAGTCCTTGATCCTCTTTATTGGCTGTAGTAAAAGTGCATGCAAGAACAGAGTCACCTGTTCCCCACAGACACACAGAGGCCGATGAACACGCCATCCAGCACTGTTTCTGCTACACTTCAACGGTCCTCACCTCAACTTTGGCCTTCCAGAAGGAACAGAAGCTGAAAGTAGAGTGCCAGGTAATGTGCCGATACACCCATTCTGTTTGCATGCTTTCATTTCACACAACATGAGCATTTCATTCAAAAAGCTTTTTATGTACACTTTTTTCATCCACATAGGCACTCTTGCAAGTGGCCAAGAACCTCTTCACACACTTGGGTATGATGTTGTTCTGTCTTCCTGTCTGTTTCTTGTCTGCGGTGACAGCGGACGTGGCAGAACATTTATTGTTTTTGCCCGATACATAATATATATAATTGATCGCCTAAAGAAACTCATGGTGCGTGTAATGTAGGAAAATATTAAAGATGCCAAAGGCGTTAAGACCCGGAGCCATAAAATAACAACGGCATTTAAAAGTGAAGGCTTGTCTTGAACAGTAGGCACCCTCAGTACAATTACTCTTTGCTGAGCCATCATGATTGCTGCTCGAGCAGATTAGATCAATCTGCGTGTGAAACAATCAGCACCTCTTTGGATAGAGCACTGTTCACAATAAAGCTTTTATCTGATTGTATTAAAGAATCACCGTTACTCGTGGTTCTATCTGTCTTTGTCTAGCTAGTCCTTTAACTACTGTAATTCCCCCCCCCCCCCGTTTTATTTTTATTCCCATCTCTTTTATACTTTCAGATGATGTGTCCGTGCTCCTACAGGAAATTATAGTGGAGGCCAGGAACCTCAGTGGTGCAGAGATGTAAGTCAGCGTGTGGGGGTTGCAGTGTGAATGTCTTCATTTCCCTTTGCAAAATGCTATCTTGCCTCTTTTAATGAGGGTTCACGGTGACCTGCGATGAAATAAAATGAATGTCATTTGGAGGGCTTTGCACTGTGCTGATTGTCTCAGTCTAAACATTTCAGTGTGTCTTTTCAGCTGTTCAGTGTTCCTGCTGGATCGCCATAGCCACGAGTTAGTGGCCAAGGTGTTTGACGGTGGTGTGGTTAGTGATGAGGAGGTATGTCGACATTCTGCTGCCATTTTCAAACTCGCGGTTATGATCCACTTTGTTTGGTTTTTTTTGTGTTGTTGTTTTTTTGTTTTTGCGATTTTAAGCATCTAACCTCAAAATCACTGAAAAGTTTGATTCTTACAAACACATTCAGACATGCATTAAATGCGACTCCTACATTTGACCCAACTGACCCAAGTCAG
The DNA here is from genome assembly GCF_001891065.2 of Hippocampus comes. Classification (NCBI taxonomy): domain Eukaryota; kingdom Metazoa; phylum Chordata; class Actinopteri; order Syngnathiformes; family Syngnathidae; genus Hippocampus; species Hippocampus comes. The sequence goes on from NW_017805820.1 coordinate 2,158,230, forward strand.
ATGTATAGAAATGTGGACATAAAGGGTCTCCACACCTTTATTCAGTTGTCAGCTTTCAAAACTTTTTGACACCATCAATGTGACCTACAACGTGTGCGACTACACTCGGGGGGGAAAAAAGATAAGATCTTGATACATAAGACTTGACAGGTGTCATGTGAATGATCAAGTCACCACTTTGATTGTGTTGGTGCTTGCTGACAGCACCAGACATGTTGGACCTTGTTGCTACAATGCAAAGAAGAAATGTAACACAAACTTACATGGGGGTATTTGTATTACGCATTTCCGTGTGTGCAGAAGGAATTCCGTATCCCAGCAGATCAAGGCATCGCAGGTCACGTGGCGACCACAGGTCAAATTCTGAACATTAAGGACGCCTACTCCCATCCTCTTTTCTACCGTGGTGTGGACGACAGTACCGGTTTCAGAACTCGCAACATCCTCTGCTTCCCCATCAAAGATGAGACCAACGGTAAGATCAATGTTGGCAGTCTTAATGTGACTTGGAAATCTCTTAAAAATAGCAGAGAGTACATGTCCCTGCACAGGTGCACTTCCAGGATAGCTTTGCTAGCACTTTGGAAACGTTATAATCCAAAGGTTGCAATATTTTCCATAGTGACAGAACAATTTACCTGTTCTCATCGGCCTCATGTCACTCTAGGGAGAAAACTAAGATAGACCTGTCCATGTTTTTCTAGGTACAGGTGGTTCGGTCCAGATACCCAATACCCATCTTAAACATCCACCCATCCATTTTCTGATCCGCTTATCCTCACAAGGGTCGCGGGGCATGCTCGAGCCTATCTGAGCCGTCTTCAAGCAGTAGGCGGGGGACACCCTGAACTGGTTGCCCAAGCAATCGCAAGGGACATAAAGACGAAAAACCATCTGCCCTTACACTGACACCTCGGGACAATTTAGAGTGTTCCATTAACCTGCCATGCATGTTTTTGGAATGTGGGAGGAAACCGGAGTACCCGGAGAAAACCCACGCAGGCACGGGGAGAACATGCAAACTCACAGGAAGGCCGGAGCTGGAATCGAACCCTGCACCTCTGCACTGTGAAGTCGACACACTAACCACTCGACTACCGGGCCGCCCCATCTTAAAACATACCGGGCAGAATATCAACATATTTATGTATACTATAACAGACCAAAACATGCACAGGGATGTACCAAGAAGACAAGATATACATTGTGTTATCTTTTTATAGCTACAGTATAACAGCATCACAGATTCTAGAAAGACTTTCGACAAGATTTTAGTTAGGTGTGTGGACAGTTTCCCTGCGTTGTTGGGAGATAAGAGTGCAGTGACTTGGCGTTGCTGTCTTTCTGTCAGTCTCATGTTCTTCCTCATATTCATCTTCATTATCTGACTTTCATCTATTTGTAATCCACCTTGATATTCCCCAGAGGTGATCGGGGTTGCTGAGCTGGTGAATAAAATGAACGGGCCGTGGTTCAACCGCTTTGATGAGGATCTGGCCACAGCTTTTTCCATCTACTGTGGAATCAGTATTGCCCACGTAAGTCTCTTCTCACCCATCCATTTATTTACCTAACTGTTAGTGGGATTTGGATTCATATTTCAAATTACTCATATCCTCTTTTGATTGACTGGATGATTAAGGAAATAATTCGGCCGTAATTACACCTTCACCTTGATTATAGGTGTAAATTAGTACATAGTGCACCTGAGAACATTGATATTGTCTGACAAGCGTGCGATAGCTCAAGAGGGAACAAAAATGTGAGTCGAGTCAGAGTACAGAGAGAACGAAGGTCTCCGGGGAAATTGGAGGAGATTCCTGTACGTGATAGAAGCAAGCTGCTTTTATGTTGTAGCACAGAGGCTTTGTGGCACTGCCGCGAGCCCATTCAACCCAATCTGATGTAGTTGACAAAAGATTGTTAATACAGAGTTTGCGGTAGGAAGGATTATCACAGAAAAGCTACTTAGGCGACAATTTGAGAATATGGAAGTTTTTTTTTTTTTAAAAATAGAACATTTGCTGCATCGCCCCAATTCAATCGGATTCAAACTCCCAACCTCTGAGACGGATGTGCGAACCAGTCAGCTGCCGTGCCACCATGAATTAGGTCAAACTTAATGTATTTCAGTAGTTCAATTCAACAAGTGAAATTCCTTTAATCTCCGTTTAGTTTTTTTTATTGAACTATTGAAATAAATTAAGTGTTCCACAATATTCAAATTTATTGAGATGAAGCTGTATAAATTTATAGTTTCCTAGTTATGATGAAAGCACCCTTTTTACATCAATGGCTTTAAATGTTGTAAAAATGGATTTACTAGTTCCAACCTCATTCCAAACGTTTCCAGCATATGACTTTTAATGACTGCAGATATTTGATAGTTTGTCAAACTGTAGGATTCTTTTATTTGACAAATGGTTGCCCTCCAGGCAGTTCATTTAACAATTAAAGCAAGACCAGCTGCATTACTCATCAAAAGCTACCATGTCGAGGACTGCAGTGAAATATAAGCAGCCTGCAATTTGGATTTGCAAAGGTGGATTCAGTCATCTACTAAATGTGAGATGGCTTTGTTTACTATGATTGACTCCATTCTCCTCAATGGCAGGATGGTTTGAGCCAGAGGGAAAAAAAAAAAACCCTCAGCACATGTAGCGTATATTTAAAAGCACAGTACAATGATTCTCAAGACTTAACATGAATACTGTACAGCAAAGACTTTGACATTGTCCCCGCAGCTGCAAGGCCAAGCGATTATCAGTCGCAGGCTGTGGGGAGTCAGGAGAGGAAAATAGGGAGATAGGACTCGCGTCCATGTGTTTTTTTCCATCCAGGGAAAGTCCGGATAACAGCTGTTTCGGGTACAGGGCCTCAGCAATTTCAGACAGCCTTGAAAGTCCTTCAGCATGTGACTCTCCGTGGTGTCAATTTGCCAGAAATCTTGATCAGCCAGTCAATCAATTATCCAGGACGGTACGACTACTCTCGGTCTTTTCCATTTTGCGAAGCGACTCCACACCATATCCACTTTGCGGTTGAGTTCGGTCAACGCATGAGTCTTGAGTGTTGATCATCCATGTAGGTCGCCAGCTTGTTCCCTCCCAATGAAGCTGCCCCCACCGGCTGGATTTTGCGATAGATCAGGAAACTGCTAACGCCAAACAGCAGGATACCTGTTATCAAAAGGCCAATGACGTAGATGTCTTCCACATCTTCTACGGACAATATTGTCAAGCCCACCATTCTCCATTTTTGCCAGGGATCTAAGGTGTACCCAGCAGCCTATGTCCCAAAGGGGCAAGAAGGCTCCCCAACGCCTGCAAAATACAAACGTGGAGTCTGTGAAACATGTTTTTGGATATAGTGGAATAGTGGTGGTCGACTGTATTGTGATAAATTTGGGGAATCGCAACTATTTAAACAAATGTATTCCTAAGCAATGTATGCAACTGTTTGCTGTGCCCTTAGTCTTTGCTCTACAAGAAGGTTCACGAAGCTCAGTTCAGATCTCACCTGGCCAACGAAATGATGAAGTACCACATGAAGGTAAACTTAAATCGCATGGTTCTTACTCACTCGCGGGAACATTGGTTTGAATCTTGGTTGCTTTGTACGCAGCCTCATTCAGTGTGTGTATGCTACAGCTTTCAGAGGATGAGGTGTGTAAGCTGCTGGTTGTAGGGATCGAGCCGGTCAAGAAGATCCACCCTTGCTTTGCTGAGTTCACCTACACCCCGCGCTCGCTACCTGATGAGACCACACCTATGGTAAGCCGAGGGAGTCTTGGACATGGAGAGCAATAGACCGTATGAGGCAAGATGTATGGAAGAAGTGGAAGGGATGAACGATTGCGCAGCAACCGATTTTCCCGTGTGTGTCTGCAGTGTGTCCTCAGCATGTTTGAAGACATGGGTTTCATCAACACGTACAAGATCGACCGTCAGACTCTTGCCAGGTCTGATATTCTCAGCAGTCCAAAATGCATTACTTGTGGCACTGCAAATGTTTATTTGCATGCAGTTTTGTTTCTTTTTCACCTAACTATAATGTATTTTCTCTCCTAACGTCATGCCTTCGTGCATAATTATACCTAAGAGGTTTAAAACTTAAAATCATTAGATTTTGGCCAGGTCTCATGTACTGATACAGTATTTGACTCTGTTTCCTTAATCAACTATGGGGAAAAGTATCCCATCAAAAAAATCTAGACTTTTTAATCCTAAATGGAGACCAACACTGATTTTTCTGAACTGCTGTTTGACCCCTTTGGTTAGGTTTTGTCTAATGGTCAAGAAAGGCTACAGGGACCCGCCATACCACAACTGGATGCACGCATTCTCCGTCTCCCACTTCTGCTACCTGCTCTGTAAAAACCTTGGCCTGTCCAACTACCTCGAGTGAGTCTCCAACCCTGATCCCGAATAAGTCTTGACAGTGGCGCCACTTGTTGGCCATGGTGAATAATCTATTTCCTCTGCTCTCATTTTTTAGGGATATAGAGATTTTAGCTCTCTTTGTCTCCTGTCTGTGCCATGACCTGGACCATCGTGGCACCAACAATTCCTTTCAAGTGGCCTCGGTGAGAACATACGAGTACAGTATATCCGCTAGAACAGTCGATGCGGTGACGCACACGGTGGGTTAAAAGGAGTCGGCCTCCCGAGCATCAGTCATAGAATGAAGTTTTGTAATGCAACTCAACTTCGAGGCTAAGAGCGGGAGTAGAAATAAGAAGTGTGTGTGTGTGAAGGCTGTGTTTCATTTGTCGACCGTCTCTACTTTCAGCAATCTGTGCTGGCTGCTCTCTACAGCTCAGAGGGATCTGTGATGGAGGTAAACGTGCAGTGAGAGACACCCAATAGCCGGAATGTGTGATATGGCGCCATGTCGCAGTACTGTACATGCTATATAGTAGTATTAGCTTCCATTGCTTTACAGTACAGTCAAGCCTCAGAAAACGTCTAAATTGGTCCTAAGATTTTGTGAAAGGTGGAAATGGAACGACAATTCAAAACTCGAATGAACAGGAGGAGACGAAACAAGGCGGCTTCTGCTCTTTTCAAAACAGTTCATGATTTTTGTATGTGTTATTGTTTTTACTTGTCATGTTAACCATGATAAAATGTTATTTAAAATACTGCGTGTATGGTAATTGGCATAGAGTAGGATAATTTGCATCATTTCTAGTGGGTAAAATAATTCAGAAACGCGATGTCGAACATGGTCAATTGACTGTCGTGTTATCGTGCATTTCGTGACACCTCGTAGTCAAAACCTTCACTTTCTACAGCTGTAGGTTTTTTATTCCTTTTCTTTTTCTTCTTTTTAAGTCATCTCATTCATCTTTTTATGACAGTCAAATTCTTTCCAGACTCATTCATTTGTATTTTTTACCCCCCTGACAGAGACATCATTTTGCCCAGGCCATCGCCATTCTGAACACCCAAGGCTGCAACATTTTTGAGAAGTTTTCACGAAAGGTGCCATCTAAACAATTGCATTTACATGTTTCTGTTCGCACTTTTATTAACTCTATTTTGCTGATTTTAGGATTACCAACGAATGCTAGACTTGATGAGGGAAATCATTCTGGCCACAGACCTGGCTCATCACCTTCGCATATTCAAAGACCTACAGAAGATGGCTGATGGTGGGTACCAGACGGTGGGAGATGGGACATTATCACCATCAATTATTTTTTTTACCTTTTAATTAATTGTCAAAGTGAACCTGTTTTCCGAGACTGTATCTGATTTATTATAAAAAAAACCACTTCATAACCAGATCACCTACAAAGGTACATTTTGCAGTAAGTGTATGTTGGAAATGATTTTTTTAAAATATATTACATCCCAAATTAATACAGTTGAAAGAACCTTTACCATTCCAATGAATTTTTACTTGAGGAGCCAGTCACTTATTGTGTTTTTGCATAATATAATTGGCTATTACCTCTTGACCAGTGTTGTGTTACGAGTGAATGCAATCAATTAAAAGTCATTCTGGCTGAATGTTGACAAAATGGAGCCTATTTTGAGCTACTTCAGCAATTCAAGGACATTAAAAATTTTGACTGAGTGCCCGTCAGTCATGGACGTGCGCCGAGGAGTACAGTTCCTATTCGGACATTTTTTTAATGCACTCAGGTAACACTGCACGGTCCTGTCCTTCAAAGCATGAGTGAGAGATGAATAAACGGAATTTGCAATTTTACAAATTTGCTCAATCTCATTTGAATGTTACATTTGAAATAACATGGTGACTTTGTGTGTGTGTGTGTGTGTGTGTGTGTGTGTGTGTGTGTGTGTGTGTGTGTGTGTGTGTGTGTGTGTGTGTGTGTGTGTGTGTGTGTGTGTGTGTGTGTGTGTGTGTGTGTGTGTGTGTGTCGATGGCTTCAGATGGCTATGATCCAAAGAGCAGTACCCACCGCTCCATGCTGCTGTGCCTGCTGATGACATCATGTGACCTGTCAGACCAAACCAAGGGCTGGAAAACCACACGCAAGATTGCCGTCAGTTCTTTTTTCTTGTTCATTTGTAATGCATGTACTGTATCGATGTAAAGCGCATCTGCTTGTTGCTATCATAGTGGAGTGAAAAAATCACTCAAATATCTGATTTGTAACAGTGCTGAATGAACAATGACACGTCACTCTGCTTTGTCTACAGGAACTTATCTACAAAGAGTTCTTCTCTCAAGGAGATCTGGTATGTGCCAAGAGACTGTAGAATAAGCAATTTAACATATTTATTAAGTGTTTCTCAGATCTGTGATGAATACAAGAAATTTTGATTGTGTGTACGTGTAGGAAAAAGCCATGGGGAACAGGCCCAGTGAGATGATGGACAGGGAAAAAGCATACATTCCAGAACTACAGATCAGCTTCATGGAGCATATCGCCATGCCCATTTACAAGTATGTACCGAACAGAACGCTGGAATCTCCACCAAAACAGAAATCGCGTTGTACTTTATCCATACATCCATTGTTTCTACCCTCCAAAGGTTATCAATTGAGTTGCATTGTGGTTGTGTACAAACAGGCATTTCTAGATGATAAATATTATGGGAGATCAGTGAAACAAAATTAATAAAGCAACGCACGGCATCTCGCTCCCCAGTACCAAGCTAGAGCCAAAGGTAAATGTGAACACAGTAGCGCGTTTATTGCCAAATGTCTGGATAATTTCCTCAGAGCCTGGCAGAAGGGACTGAAAAAGAGAATCAATGTTGACTGTTATCCAGCCACCATCTGCCAACACCTGAAGCATATCGGCTTCATGATCAGATGGATTTTGTATTTAAATGTTGCTGCCCTCAAGTGGCCAAATACATTTATAGCAGGTGGCACCATACCTGCAAAGTTAGTCCGTTCGTAGGTAAGATTACCCACCGTCAAATCAGTTCGTTATTGCATAGACTTTTTTTATGCGGGGCGGAGGGGGGTGGGGGGCTACTTACCTCTGAAACTGACATCTTAAAAATTGTGTTCTATTAGGCTGCTGTCTGAACTACTTCCCGGGGCCACTGAGCTCTACGAGAGGGTGGCGGCAAATCGAGAGCAGTGGACCAAAGTGTCCCACAAGTTCACCATCCGGGGATTGCCTAGCAACAACAGCCTAGACTTCTTGGACCAGGAATATGAGCTACTGCAGTCCCAGGGCGCTTTCGGGAGTGACCACCTCTGCCTTAACGGCTGCCTGGACGATTGTGAAGGGGGGCACGGCCAGTGACACCAGTAGCCCGTCTTCAGGCTCATGAAGATTTTTTTGGGTGGTCCGATAATGAGGCTGGGACACATTTTCACGGCCGAAGAAGGAGGGGTCCCACTGCTACTTGTCTTAGCAGCCATGCAGGACGGACAGGACATCATTTCCAACAAATCCAACGAGACGAACGATCTGAAACATCTGAAGGGGTTTTCATGATCACATGCTCCATGTTGCTGGTGTCCCCAGCTCACGATCGCAGAAGGTGGTGCAGTGACAACTGGAATAAGATATTTTACAAGTTCATATGTGCAGTACTCCTCCTGATTAAGATTGTACAAACACATTGACACACATGAACGTCTTTACAGAAACTTTCGGGGGTGATACGTTGTCATGTAAACACATTATCAAGTGCTTATAAGTTGAGTGACATGTTCCATGATGTTGAATATTGATTTGAATAGCTTGAGTGTCATTCACACACAAGCAGCTGCCATCAACTTTAAGAATGCTTGCGATGTCTTATTCCACTTTTCCATCACTATTCATTTCATCAAAATGTCAATGCAGTCCACGTTTTCATGAGAATATTTTTGTATTGAAAATTCTAATCAAGTAGTACGGTCCATCATTTCTGCATTACCACAAAAATCTGCAAGGGCAATTTGTTTTGACTTTTGACTCAAAGCCTTTTGGGCAAAACAGTTTCGACAATCACTCTTCTACTCCCGTCATATTACATTAGGGAAAAAAATCGAATTCAAAACCACACCACAACTTCTTGAATTGTTTTCAAGGGAGTAAATTCTTTCACCACTCATTTGCCAACTTTTTTTCTTCCTATTCTCACAGAACCACTATAGACAAAGAAAGTGAAGCCCTTTAAACGATCCATCCCACCTGTTGTGTAAATGAGCCAGAGTTGAGCGTGCTCCACCAATTGTGTCATATGGATCTGCCTTATTGTGCATCTTTGCTGCCTTTCTTAGAGCTTTTAATATATACAACAGAAATAAAAGAGCCTGTTTATTATCGTGTATTTGTTATAGACATAGCTTGACTATCAGTGTGGTGACTGAAGAACCAGCTCAGACAAGGTATATTTGTGAAATAGCCTTTGTAAAGACCTCGATTTTGTCATTTCACCCATTTGGTTTGAAATATGAAGCCACCATTTGGCAAGTATCACTGATCAGGTGTTGCCTGTATGGCTAGAAAAAGGAATCAGCGATGTAGCCATCAATGAAATTATTCCCAAAGGAAAAGTTAGAACGTTTTTTTTTTTTTTGGTTGTTTTTCCAGCTCTCGGATTGTGCCTCATTTAGAAACGTTGGGAGTCCTTTGTTAAACGTTGCACCACATTTACCTTGTTTTAAATAGGAAATGCTGCAGCTTTTGTGAAGCCAACCACTGAGTTACACAACATAAGTCTAACGGAGAACACTGGATGTAGGCTGTGTGTGCCCGTGCGTGGATGGGAGCGAGTTCATGACCAAATGAGTGCATGAAAAGTTTGGCTGTGTGGGTAGCTGGGAAAGAGAGGTTTCAATTAAGCCAGTTCGGCTTATTTGAAATGATATTGCTACGTCCCTGGTAATGCCATTGGGTGTGGAGGAAAGTATAGAATAATACAATCAGGGTGTATACATGTACTGTTTTGTCTTTCAACGTGTGTCATGGGCAGTTATGTTGGTGTGTGTATTTTACTTACACAGCATGGCTTGAGTCTTTTCTACTCAAGTGCTTTAAAAGGGCATAGATTTACGTGTTTTTACAGTTACTCTCCCATTCAAGCTTTCTTTTACGTTGCTCCATACCATTTAAGTTTATTTGAAGCAACATCTGTAACGCTGCCTTTTTTCATGTGCAATTTGAAATGTCTGCCTGAGTGAAAATGTAAATTCTCCTGGCGCTTGTTAATTTATTTCCTGGGATTGGAGCTCTCTGAGGCTTTCGAAATAAGGGTCACTGAAGTGTGACCGTTTTAATCCCAGAATACCTCAGAAAGTTTCGATCTCATTATTGAGTGTGTATCTGTCGTCGTGCGATGCCTTTCGAGAGTCAAGGCTATTTGGCCAGGTGCAGATTTGGACTCCCTGGCCAAGCTTCAGAGTTAAAAGTAAACGTATTCTCTTGTAGAGTGACGATGTGGGCTATTGTATATGTCAAATGACTTTATTTTTCTGCTCCATTATTGCCAGCTTTGAAATGTCCCCATCACAATGCAGCAGGACTCAAACCTGTGATAAGGCCAACTCATCTGTGATTTACATGGTAACAGTGTTAAAAAAAATATTCCTGTAAATAGGAAGGTTTGAAGAAGGATGGGTTACGTTATCTGTCATTATTACCGTGGGAAATACTTTCTATGTAATTAAAGTGCTTATTATGACCCGACCCCCACTCCCTCCGAACTGAGTTTCCAAGAAACATGAGAAAAAAAATTTACTGTATTCTGGAGTTTTGATCATGTCGCACAAACAGGAGCCAAATCAAATCTGATACTGTATAAAAGATGCTTTACTGGGTAATAGATAGTAATTGATTTCTTTTTCTTTTGTTGTTGTTTTGTTAAGTCTTGAGAGCTTGGGCTATGTCTTGACTTTCAATGAACAATGATATATGGGGGGCGGGGGGGGGGTGAAGACAAATGGATGACTTTTGTTTGGTTCATTTGTGGAATAAATGTGATGAAAGGTGTCAACATTACTGACTCCAAATGTTTGATGACTGGGAAATCATATAAATGTTTAATTGCCTCATATTACTACGTATGTTATAAAATCAGAAGTCAAGGATAATACCGTAGTTGTTCAAGTTACAGTATAAAAAGTTGGTGAAAAAAAATTAAAATGTGTGTGAGGGTGTGTGTGTGTGTTTGTGTGTGTGTATATATATATATATATATATATACATAAATAATGTGTGTGTGAATATTTGATTTTCACACACAAGCACATACGCACACACATGCGCGCACACACACACACACAAACACACACACACACACACACACACATACACGTGTAAATACACGTGTATGATGGATGTAAAGTATTATATAGTAGACACACACACACACATACACGTGTGTGTGTGTGTGTGTGCGTGTGTGTGTGTGTGTGTGTGTGTGTGTGTGTGTGTGTGTGTGTATGCTATATAA
>NW_017805820.1:2172120-2187294 GCF_001891065.2 Hippocampus comes
TACGCTTATGTATGGGCACACCTTAAGTTCAGAGGAGCCAATCAGCGCATCGTTATCGCCGACATGCCCTGCTCAGCCAGGGTCTCCAGTTAGTCAAACATTATACAACATACAGTCGCGCTGCTGCGGTCCTCTGCAATATATCTGTTCGTGCACGCAAAGAATACAACGGATAATTTTAACAAGCGATCGCAGTAATGTATTGTATTGTTTTGTTTATTGAACATATATAGAACATACAATAACAGATTGACAAAATGCAAACAAAAGTCATAAAAGGAAAAAATAAAAGTAAGTAAAACAAACATCGTCACAGTTATATGCTCAAAGGAGTAGGATGAAGGATACAACTTATCTAGTCCTACCCCTTGTTGTGTAATAATGTGTATTGATCGTTTTTCAATCCCAAAGAAAAGGAAGAAATCTACATGTCATCAAATACTTTTACCCTTATGTGTACTGTACTTATCTATTTATATATATATATATATATATATATATATATATATATACACATATATACAGTATATATAAAAACTATATGAAATTTCGGTAGATTTTTTGTGCCAGAATCATAAAAGTTAATGCACATGATTTGTATTAGCGGGCCACATAAGATAATGTAGCAGGCCAGATCTGCTGCCCGGGCCCAAATTTGACGTGTTATAATGGAAAAGTATGAGCTTTGAAGAAATGAAAAATCTCTGTCAATCTTGATATTCATAAATTTAGTTCTTTATGACTTTCCAACAATTATATCGTCACAAAACCAAAAATGTGCTTTCTTCAATCATATCAATTATATTAAGCAAAAGAATAGCATCCTGAATACTAATTTTGTACTGGAAAGACACTTTGTCACCCAGGATAACATGAACTACATTCTACTGTGCAAAACATGCTGACCGGAAGATTTCACTGTTTCTCAGTTGTAAAACATGCAGTAGGGAGGAGAGAAGGATACGCAAAAAGAAAATCAAAAGACAGTTAACTGAATGTGTTTTGACAACCAGGTTCCAATTTGCTAATTATTTCAATTCAACAGCCAATAAATTATGCTTTTGATTAAACCCACTGAGCAGTTTTGAGAGGACAACAGAAGGTGTTCTGCGAATTAAAGTGCGGACATCCCATTCGAGAAGATTCAATTGTAAGTCAATTGTCTGACAGAGTTAACGCCAAAGCATCACCCATCCTAGCCACACACAAGTAATAAAAGTGGCCTAAACAATAAAGTTTTCATCAGAAGGAAGCACCATTAACAAGACACAAGTTGAGATGATGATAATGATGATGATTCAAGTCAAGTGACAGCAATATCATCCACAAATAAACAATATGAAGCCTGTGTGGCGTTTGATGCAGAGTAACAAAAATCCTAAAGTCCCTCATAGCAACTGGAAGAAATTACACCTTTTTGGTCTGCTGCTTTTTCTGATTATATTTTTTTAAGCAGGAGCTAATGGGGTTTTTTAACCTCCCACACGACACGACACATCACCACAAATCATTGTTGGATGCAAAATCAAACTATTTTCTGGATTATGATCGTGGACGGGGAATATATTGCTTTTCTGAATTTGTTGCCATAGTTGTCGAGAGTGTGTATCCTCTCTGCGTTTCACGATCACATCCCTCTATGACGATACTTTGCGCTCCCTGTTTTCCCCAAGTTCAATAAGAATCAAACAATCGCTCAATAAGATCTCAAAAGCAGTCGATTTGTCTCTGTTTTCGTCTTTTCGCGTCATGTCGTCATCAAGGCAGGTATCAAAAAGTAACAATTTTGACCAAAGGAGTAAAACGTCGTTAGAAAATAATAAAAAAATACAGTAAAAGCAGTAGAGTACCGATGCCTAAATAATCTATTTAAGTACTTAATTACCGTCCAATGCTGCTAATTCTGAAATAATAACGACAATACTGCAGAACTCGCAGATGTTACTTGGGCAAATTGAGTTGTAAATTATACCATCAGATAAATGACGTCCATTGTGTTTGAATGCAACTAAAATCAGAGCAAAGTGTGTATGTTAATTCATGTTCAAGTGCAAATGATAATCCACTACTGAAAACAATAGTGCCATGTTTTCTGCAACTCTCGCGTGATTTGGAGCGCGTGAGCTCTGCGCAATGAGACTTGTAGCTCATCCGCCATTCCTGAGCCAAGTACTACTAGTGAATTTGGCTGTCAACAATAAACTTACTGCGCCGGGACACGGAGCGACGAGGTCGAGTGAAAGCTAGTCGTCGGCTTCGATACCCTGTAGTCGCCCCGTCCCTCCCTGGACAACTTTTTAATGTGAATATAGAGCTCACGGACGAGGCAACCATGTCCAATCTCAGCAAAGGCGGCACCAAGAAGGACACCAAAATGAGGATACGGGCCTTTCCTGTAAGTGGACGCCGGAGACGATGCCTTGCCTGCCCGCCAGGCGGTGACTCGATCACCGTGATCTCAGGCTGCTGGCTGTCTAGCTCAGAAGCTAACCAGCTGAGCTGGAGATGACTCGGAGTAAACAGTGGCGCCGTCAAATGTCGTCTAACCCCCAAACCTCCCACACACGCACACACATTTTGTAGCCCTTTAGATGAGTTGCATGTATTATTCAACGAACATCGAGGGACGTCTCTTCAAATATTTTCGTGTTTGTTATTTTGCCAGTTAGCTTGAAAGCTCCCTAACGTTAGCTTGATGGTCGTATGAGTCGTTGACGCTAACATTAGCTCGACTCGTGACACTTGTTGTTTTGGTTATTTTTGGCTTTGACAATAAAATGCCGACCGCAGATGTAACTTGATTTGAACGTTTATGATAACTGACATCTGTGCCCTATAATGTCAGGTTACCCATCAGCGACATACAAGAACAAACAGACGTCACTCCATGTAGATCGATGCTAACAATTATTGGGGTAGTTAGCATCGTTCTGGTTTTGCAGAAGCTGTAATGGACACTAGATCTTAACTCAGTGGATCGATATTTTCGAATTGCAGGGGTGTTGGAGAAATCTTATCCGTCCACCTGACACCCCCTTTGTCTGCTAGTCATCGGACGCCCTCGTATTCAGCTGACCTCGTTTAGCATAATTATAGAAATTCATTCGTGGAACTGGTAAAGGGAGCTTGTATATCTTCCAAATGGACCTTCTGGCTGCTGTTCCTGTTCTAATGATGGCTAAAACCATGTGACCGTGGCCTCAAACTGCCTAACTGTTGTTAACTTGATCCGGGTGAACCTGTTGATAAGGCCCAGTGGAATATACATTCATGCTTGGGCTTGCTTCTTGACAAGATAAAATGAAGGTGGGAATGACCCCCTCTCCCCCCCCCCCCCCAAATAATAATCACTTTTGGATAAATCATGACCATCATTCAGCTCACATGGTGGATGGAGCATGCGGTTAGCACATTCGCATAGCAGTTCTGAGGTTGGGTTGAAATTTGTTGTTCTGGCCTTCATGTGTTAATTTTGCCTGCTCTCCCCGTGCTTATTCTTGCTTGCTTTATTTTTATTTTATTTTTTTTCCCCCTGATACTAGGGTTTCCTCACACATTCCAAAAACACGCATGGTAAGTTAATTGAAGACCCTGTGAATGGTTGTTTGTTTCTATGTGCTCTGCAATTGGCCTGGCAACCGGTCCAGGGTGGATGCAATTAGTCAGCTGGGATCGGCTGCAGCTCACCCGCGATAGAACATAGATGGATGGATGTTCACAATCATCGCTGATGGTGTACTTTTACACCCACCTGATTTATGTGCGATCAAGTACACCCGTGATCCCAATGAGGATGAGCAATATGGATAATGAATGGAATCTCAGTCTGAAAAATGCTTTAGAGAGGAGATATGGAATTTTCGTGCCAGTAAAGGACACATTCAAGATTCACTTCCAAATGTTGGCATAAAAATGCAAAAATATTGATGTCCGATTACCTTGCAGATGACCATGGATGAGAAGTATGTGAACAATATATGGGACCTCCTCAAAAATGCCATTCAGGAGATTCAGAGGAAGAACAACAGCGGCCTGAGCTTTGAGGAGCTTTACAGGAACGCCTATACCATGGTGCTCCACAAACACGGCGAGAAACTTTACACCGGCCTGCGGGAGGTTGTCACTGAACATCTGATCAACAAAGTAAGGTCAACTCACACGCACGGAATCACAAATGGCTGCGATTGCAGCTGCAAATGACTTGTGACCTTTTGAATTGCACTTGTAGGATGATCAATACAAAGCTAAGAGATTTGTTTTTGAGAAGTGCATTGAAGAACAAGCAACTCCCCAATGCGTTGCATGAACACACGACATGGATTGGGGAAAAAAATCAAGATATACACACACCTATTCATTTTCTTCAGGGGGCAGGGGTCGTAACAAAATTCCCTGCTGAAACTTGGAAGAATTCTTGATAAGTCAAACTCGCCTTCATAAAATCCTCATTTATGATGTAGTAGGTCTGGGCGATATGATAATATATATATATCCTGGAGACGATTGAAAATGTTTTAACATGCCATTTGTCTCCTATCATGTTTGTCAAGTGTCCTCTTTTTCATCTGCAAATTCAAAGGATGAACTGAATAGCAAACCAATTATATGTTACGGTTAATGAAAAGTAACAAATGACGAGGCGGGTGAGCTATGGCTGGACCATTACGGAAAAAAATAGTAATCACAATTATTTTGATGTAGATTGACACAAGAAAATAATTATTAATAATTATTAATTTATTTCAAAACTTAGTATTAAATTTTTGTATTAAAGTGTATTATGTATTAAGTATTAAGTGTTAAAACTTAGTATCTGTTCACTGACAGATGTTGACTTGACACACCAGATCTTTGGCCAGAAATTAAATGTAATATTTACGGCATATTTTTGCCCACAAATTTAAACGTTATTGTTCCTCTTGAACAAGCGATCAGTGTTTTTGTTGAAGGAAAGGAATCTAGGTGGGTAGTTGTTGTCCATCGATTAATGTACTCCCACACGACATCACACTGAGAAGTGTTTCTAATGTAGTCGTAGCCAATCTTAAGGCTACACAGGGGCTACTTCGATGTTGCAAAGCGCCTTCAGCATGATGCAGTGCAGGTCATCACCACTCTAACTGCAAGAATTAACAGATTGTTGATGAGAAGCGGTGTCAAACCTGTTCAATGGTTCAAAAAAAAAAATTGTGACAAAAGTTACATACCTTTTCATACCATACTTTTTTTCATTTGTGTAAGACAAATGAATCCTTTTGACTGCCTAATCCGTTTTGTCAGCAGCACATCGATTTGTCGTTGTGAAAATGGCGTGTGTTGTTTGATCTCATGTGATTATTCGTCAAGTCTCCAGTATGGGGGGGGGACATTTCTTTTTACCCCTTGTCTGCTGAGTCACACTGCAGGGACTCGAATCATGCTGCTGAATGTCTGCTAGTGATGTTCCATGATCCAGCAAAGGGTTGATCTTCATAAAGGAAGACAGGAAAACCATAAGAACGTTGACATAAATAGTGCAATCTCTGTTTAATTCTGGTCACTTCCACTGCATCGTGTGCGGACACATACCCACTTGTGTGTTGTTGTTTTTTTTTCCCCCCCTCCGCAAAGGTACGAGAAGATGTCCTCAACTCCCTGAACAATAACTTCCTCCAAACTCTAAACCAGGCTTGGAATGACCATCAGACTGCAATGGTGATGATCCGGGACATTCTGATGTACATGGTCAGCTGATGATGTTTTCTCGGAGCCTCATTGAGCACCTTGAGACTGCCCGCCAGTTAGTTTTAACATCATCAACACACTTCTCTTTCCGCAGGACCGAGTTTATGTGCAGCAGAATAATGTGGAGAACGTCTACAACTTGGGTCTCATCATATTTCGAGATCAGGTTGTCCGCTACGGCTGTATCAGAGACCACCTCCGACAAACCCTATTGGACATGATCGCACGTGAAAGGAAGGGGGAAGTGGTGGACAGGTAGAACACTAATCATCATTTTGTAGATTTATTGCCCTTATCTTTGAGTAAACAGAATTTATTTGGACCTGGTGACAGTGGAATTCATGTTTGGTCTGCGATCCATTAGGGGCGCCATCAGAAATGCCTGCCAAATGTTGATGATCCTCGGTCTTGAAGGCAGATCAGTTTATGAAGAGGACTTTGAAGCACCTTTCTTGGAAATGTCTGCAGAGTTTTTCCAGGTCTGTCAAATAGATTCGACAGTTGTAGCCCTGCCGATTCACACGTCGCCATTTACTCAAGAACACGAAAGCCGGTTAGGCACGTGGTTTACAATTCGGTCCAAAACAAATAACTAGGATGACCGAATATATCAAGAAAATGAATGTTGCATTTCATGTTTCTCTTAGATGGAGAGCCAGAAGTTCCTCGCAGAAAACAGTGCGAGTGTGTATATAAAGAAAGTAGAAGCCAGGATTAACGAGGAGATTGAGCGGGTGATGCACTGCCTGGACAAATCCACCGAGGAGCCCATTGTCAAGGTAGTGGAGCGGGAGCTCATATCCAAGCACATGAAGACCATTGTGGAGATGGAGAACTCCGGTCTGGTCCACATGCTCAAGAATGGCAAGACCGATGGTAAGGCCGCTGTTTTCCGCGCTGGTTTGTGCAGCACAACAAACCATGTGACATTGCTCACTTCTGTTATTGGTTGCAAGAGTCCAATCAAGAAGAACTACATGCACAAAGTGGATCAAAATTGGCCTCTTTTGACAGCAAGAATATATGGACAATGAACAAATAACAGGGAACACACTAGAGGAGATTTACATTTAAAAAAATAAAAAATAAAAATAATGATTTTGGTCCACTTTACAATTGGTGTTGATTCTTCACACAAAAAATCCAATTTTATGTCCTTGTTTGAAACCTAAAATGTAGCAAGAGGTCAAAAAAGTTCAAGGGCGGCTAATATGTCATCCAATACAATGTGCGCGTCGTGGAAAACTTGATTTGTCACTCACCTATCTCAACTATTTACATGCTATGGTGAAGGTCATTTCACACTTGACCAAACTGCACCAAACAAAAACAAACTGGAGTTGATTGCGTCAATCGGTTGCCAGCCTACAGTCTGGCCGCTTGTAAAACAAAGAATGTGTTTTGTCTACAGTATGTTCTGAATGCTCACAAGTATCTGACTTTATGTATTTATTTTTAAATGTTAAAAAGGATGAATCCTGTTTGTCAGCCACTGAGAATGTACTTCTAATGTGTGTGTGGGGGTTCTGTGCACGCCAATCCCCAGATCTGGCATGCATGTACAAGCTGTTCAGTCGAGTTCCAAATGGACTGAAGACCATGTGCGAGTGTATGAGCTCGTACCTTCGGGAGCAAGGCAAGGCTCTCGTGTCAGAGGAGGGAGAAGGGAAGAACCCCGTGGACTACATCCAGGTACACCGAGCAGCCCACAATGCATTTTCATATGCCGGCCAGTCAAGAAAAGAATAACCTGATGCCATGATTCTGAGTGGGAGAGAATAATTTGGTTTGAATTAAGCGTTATGATGATAATCAAGTCGCACTTCAAATTGGCATCATTATTTAGCCTTGAAATATTGAACTTTCAAGTCCTTTGTGTACCCTAAAGGGTAATCGGTAGATAGGTTCACATATTTTGTGTAAAGTGAGTGCATTTATGACTTGTAATGAGTCAGACAACCAATGAGTCTCTCATTTTGCGGTTGTTTAAAAAAAAAAAAAAAAAAAACTCGGTGAATCAACATTAAAAAATGTGTTTTGTTCAAGCTCAACACTGAAAGCAAATGCAGTCCAGGATCGTAAGACTCCTGTAAACCTCTAACAAGAATTAAACTGGGATCCAACTGCCCCAATTTTTGTGGCTTCCAAACATTTGGGTATCTGGCTGTTTTTGTGAGACCCTGTTTAGGTATTTAAGACAGGGGTGTTTTCTATGTGAGGTTGCTGTTCCTTCGATTGATGGCCCTCGCTTATTCTCTCTTCTTCCCACAGGGTCTGCTGGACCTGAAGTTGCGTTTTGACCGATTCCTTCAGGAATCCTTCAGTAATGACCGTCTCTTCAAACAAACCATTGCTGGAGACTTTGAGTACTTCCTCAACCTCAACTCACGCTCGCCAGAGTACCTCTCACTCTTCATCGATGATAAACTGAAAAAAGGAGTAAAAGGGGTGAGTTTGACCGTTCTATACCCCACCCCCACTTTCTCCAGGAAGCATCGTATACATTTTTTTTTTTTCTTCAGCTGACAGAGCAGGAGGCGGAGTCCATACTGGACAAGGCCATGGTGCTGTTCCGCTTCATGCAGGAGAAGGATGTGTTTGAGAGGTACTACAAGCAACATCTGGCCCGCAGGCTGCTCACCAACAAGAGTGTCTCGGATGACTCAGAAAAGAACATGATCTCCAAACTCAAGGTGTGTGACAAATTACCAGCACGGACATAAAGATTTATCTTTTAACCTCACAGCACACCTGTTTTTCCTGACATATTCCAAATGCAAGATCACGATTTTGAGAACAATGTACATTCACACACAATGGTCAGCCGATTGCATCTCATGAAGTATAGTTAGTATGTATCATTTCTGAGCCTCGTCCTTTTGCTCATCCGTCGTCAGACCGAGTGCGGCTGTCAGTTCACGTCTAAACTGGAAGGCATGTTCCGAGACATGAGCATCTCCAACACCACCATGGATGAGTTTCGACAACATCTGCAGACCACGGGGGTGAGCTGACGCAAAACGTCGCACCTCCCTGCCACCTTCTGCTGTATCATCGCTAGGCTGACCGCCGAGCTGCGAGGATAACCGATTTGATCACAAGATGGATCAATGTGTCAATCAAATAACTTGTTTGTTTACTCTGTATGTTCAAATATATCTTATTTATTTCCAGGGGGCATTTTATATCAATGAACATTTGCTTAGAAATATGACAGATTCTAGCTATTGGCTGTTTTTTTAATCTTAATAATTTTAAGTAAACGTGTGTACACAAGGACTGCTCATCGTGTCAGCATGGCCGTATGGATTATTGTGGAGCCTACCGGACTGTTCTTTACAACGCAAGACACACTCTGCTGCGATGTTATTGTCTTATTTATGCATTTACGGGTTGCCTCAGGTGTCTCTCGGGGGCGTCGATCTCACTGTGAGGGTGCTGACGACAGGTTACTGGCCGACACAGTCAGCAACACCCAAATGCAACATCCCTCCTTCGCCTCGACATGCTTTTGAAGTCTTCAGAAGGTCCGTACATTTAACACGACGTTTTGCTCTGCGTTTTTTTTTTTTTGTTGTTGTTTTTTTTTTAATAAATCGTTCGTTTGTTTTTGCATTTTGTTTTACTTAAAGCATTGTTTGAATCGCTGATGTATTCCCCAGAAGTTTCTTGCCAGTTTCAAGCTAATCTATTCGATCTCGAAGCAAGATCTATTATTCGTGAAGCCACAGTGACTATTCTTTGACGTTGCTCTTGCGCGACTTCATTGTGCACGTAGGTTTTATCTTGGGAAGCACAGTGGCAGACAACTCACACTGCAGCACCACATGGGCTCCGCAGATCTAAACGCCACCTTCTATGGCCCTATTAAAAAGGTATGTGCCATTTGTAATGTGTGAAACGCGCTACGTTACAGTGAAACCAAAGAGGTTCAAGAGCCATCAAGTTTGCTTTCATGCTACGTTTTCATTTTTGCGTGATTTAAAGTTCTCTTGCGTGATATCGAGGTCGTGTAATCGGGTTGTCAACAGGAAAGACGTTTCTCACACTCTGCTCTTGATCCCACGATGATGGATTGCATGCAACTAATTTGTCTTTCGTGCATGTTCTCATCTTAAAACAGGAACATGTTTTTCTAAAAGAGAAATTGAAGAGCTAATGTGTACGCTTTTTTTTGAGTGTTAACAGATGTTGTGTCAACAGGAGGATGGGTCAGAGGTCGGTGTCGGTGGAGCCCAAGTAACTGGTTCCAACACCAGGAAGCACATCTTGCAGGTGTCCACCTTTCAGATGACCATCCTCATGCTTTTCAACAACAGAGAAAAGTCCACCTTTGAGGTGACATTCCTTTTTTTTTCCCCTCATTTATACAAACTAAAGAACACAAATCTACTGCGTCTTTACTGCTGATGCTGGACTCTGCATAAGGACTCCAATGTGTCCGTCCGTCCCTTGTTTTCCCAACCCTGCAGGAGATCCAACAGGAGACGGATATTCCGGAGAGGGAGCTGGTCCGGGCGCTGCAGTCGCTGGCCTGTGGGAAGCCCACCCAGAGAGTGCTCACCAAGGAGCCGAAGTCGAAGGAGATTGAGAATGGCCACGTGTTTACAGTCAATGACCAGTTTACCTCCAAACTGCACCGGGTCAAAATCCAAACAGGTATGGAGGTCCTCCAAGTAAATTAAACCTGTCGTGGTCTGGAACACAGTCTTTTTTTTTTTTCTTCTTCTTCAAGGACTGAGGTGCACTTTAACGTTTCTTTTTTCTCATGATGCTCGAAGTCAATACGAAGCTGATGAAATACTTTTCAACGCGTGCCTTGAGTCATGATGGTAGTCTTGACAGTTGTCATTTGTGCCCCCTAGTGGCTGCTAAACAGGGAGAGTCAGACCCAGAGAGGAAAGAAACCCGACAGAAGGTGGACGATGACAGGAAGCATGAGATTGAAGCTGCTATTGTTCGCATCATGAAGTCGAGGAAGAAGATGCAGCACAATGTCCTAGTAGCAGAGGTGCGTTGGCTCAGTTTTTTCCTTTTTTTTTTTTTTTTTTTTTTTTTTTGTACATTTCAGTGTTAATCTCCTCAAAAGCAAAGTCCAATTTTAGCTTTTACTTAATGATTTTTTTTTTCCTTCCAGGTCACCCAACAGTTGCGAGCACGATTCCTCCCCAGTCCTGTAGTCATTAAGAAGCGTATTGAAGGACTCATTGAGAGGGAATATTTGGCAAGAACGCCAGAGGACCGCAAAGTGTATACCTATGTAGCGTAAACCACGTGAATTCAGTGCACCATACAGTCGGGAGAAACAGCGAGCCTTGTTTTTGTGGACTGCTATGCGTTTGAATGAACTTGGAAGTGCTCTCATCATTGATTCTGGGATACACTGGGAAGTTTAACTTTTCTTCCATAAAAAATGTTAGGCGAAAAAACAAAATCACGCAAAGGATGGGGAAGTTTTCTAGCAATATTAGATTTCTTCTGCTAACAGAAATGACTGCAAGGTCTAGTTTTGTACAAAAGTATGTTTCTTGTGGCCTTTGGAGAGAATTGTGAGAGCCTGTTTGACCAAAAGGTTGAAGGAGGAGTGTTGTTGCTCGGTGGTTACTAAGCAAACGTGTTGTGGCTACACAGAGACTTAAGGAAGCTTTTGAATTCACGCCCCAGTTTTAATTGTAGATGTCTGTGTTCTGTTTGTGTTTTGTGGCACAACGATGGCTGTACAGACACTCTTTCCCCTCTCGGAGGACGGGAAACGGAGCAAAGAGGGCAAAGTGTTAACTGGCACGCACTTGGCTTACGGTGATGTCGGTCAAATTCACTTTGAGTACTTGAGAAAACTTGACGAGTGCTTAATTTATTTTGCAAAACTATCTGTTTCTGAGGTTGTTCAATGCCTGGAAGTCATTAATTGCTCCTCCTATACTGTTAAATGCCATTGTCACATACAATATTTTTCAGAGGCTAAACCACCGCACTTTTACCACCCGACTCCTTCATGGGAATAAGACCAATTTAAAGATCCATAGATGTTTTGGTCCATCATGACATATGACTCAGGCCTGTATGAGTGACCACATAATAGCGGCTGCTCTCTGAATGGCTACATCCCTGTGGTGCAAGTTGCAATGAGGTTTTTGTTTTGTTTTTTCATTCTTGGTTGCATTTTGAATGGGTGGAACCTTACTTGCACCATGTTCTAATGTGTACAAATTGTAAAATAATTATTGTACTCACTGCAAAGGTGGATTGTACAGGGCCTTGTTTTCATCATAATAAATGTAGAATAAAACAGATGTTCTCTCTTTTGATGTTCTTCCAAGATGAAGGCCCAAGCAACTGTCAACTGCCTCTGCATCTATCAATTGTACTTAAAGCCAGACCCACTCATTCATCTTACGATACTGAAGGAGCTCGGCAGGCATCCCACATACCAAGTGCAACTCTCACATTTTGTTTTCAAGTACACGAGTCACTTGTATTATTTGACATTTTGGAAAATCACCAAATGAACTTGTATGTACCACTTTACTAAAGGGAACACATAGTTACGCAAATGATTGCAAACCCCAGTGGCTGTGAAACGAAAAGGCTAAATAAATGAAGTAGAAATTGGATCAAACAAATTGCACAATTATTGTACAGGGGTAACGTTGAAAGTATTGTTTCGTTACAGTTAGCTTTTTTTATTTTGCGGCATGACAGGATAAAAATGTAATGAATGAACTGATGTTTGAACTGTTCTCCGTAAGTTTGAGCTCCACCCAGTTATTCAAAATAGCGCAGTTTTTTTCCAACTTGTTGAGTGACGTTGTACAGAGTAGTGATTTTCGTCTCTTTTCGGTGATCCGGTTCATTTGGATCGGCTCAGTGAAAAGAGCCGGCTCTTTTAACTTTAGCTTTTCTTTTAAATATTTATGACAAATTCAGCATACATTTTGATAAATGACTTGGTGAACTAAATATTGCACTCTACTGACTGCAAATAGCAACTATTATCAAGCAAAGAAATGGCTTTTTACTTATTTTATTGAACATTAAAAAGGCTCCAAAGAATAAACAAGCAACAAAATTAAACTTCAACCAACAACAATCAAACATGCTGCATCATAACAAAAATAGTGAGTGTTAACTGCAACAGCAGCAGTGAACAAAACAAAACATAAGCTACTCCTTGCTTTATTTTAACAAACATAAGCTACTCCTTGCTTTATTTTAAATTTGCAGTCAAAACTAAATACTTCAACTTGGAATACTTCAATTTGTCCAGTCTTTGAGAACACCCTTTCTGACGGGACAGATGTCCTTCAGTGCACAATCTACTCTCCATTACTACTTTGATCAAACGGGGGTAGACGGAGGCTCGGTATTTCCACCAGCTAAGTGGATCAGCTGCCCTTGAAATCTGTGGTTCTTCAAGATATGCCCTAATTTTGTGTTTTGTGTTTTTGCACGCTTGGCTAATACTGTAAATTAGATTCAGATTGCTTGCCAAACGCCTTTGTGGTTTCCCGGCCAGTAGGGGGCGAGAAGTGGGACTTTGAAAAATTTCTGCAATGTCCGCCCCAAACCACACCCAATTTGAAATCCACCAATCGCGGTGAGGCCTTAATTTGCATAACACTAACCCTAATTTGCATAAGCATTCCCACTTTCCAAGTTCGGACCAATCAGATTGCCCTAAATTTGCATAACCACGCCTTCATAGAGCCCACCAATCAGAGAACGCCTAAATTGCATATATATATATATATATATATATATATATATACACATACACACATGGGCGTGTATATACACAAAGATAGGTATGCAATTTTAAAGGTGAATAAGATTTAAATTGTATTACAGTACTCAATAACAGTCCCATCAGCCATCATTCTAGCCACGCCACACCCACTTTCCTGGATTTTTCTGCCTGGAAAAAAAAATTTGGGAAAAACATTTTTGAAAAAATATCTGAAAAAAGTTCAGAAAAAGTTTTTTTTTTTTTAAATTCGATTGTGATGATGTGTTTAAAAATGAAGTTGAGTTGAAGTGTTCTTTGTAATCAAGCTTTATTTCTTTTGCAGAGTAGACAATCACAAAAGCAGAGGAAAAAGTTGCATGTTGAATGGCAGTCTGCTTGTTGCTGGGCGGCGAAGTGGTCGGCTCTTCAGAAGAACGTGGGACAGGTGTGTTGACCTGAGAGGAAAGGCATCCGTGAGTTACACGCAAGTCAATTTCTTGTGCAGACAAAGATGTGTTGGGCATGAAACTTACCAGGGAGATAGACTGTTGATTCTTTCGAGAGCAAGAAGACGATCATGTTTACTGCTGCCTAGGGGAGAAAAAAAAAGTAGCCATGATGGTGCATTGAACAAGTGTAAATGTCTCCTACTTTTCAGGGGCCCACAGTTTGACTTGAGCACCTTGCGAATAACAGGAAGAAGAGCAAAAAGCGTTGCCTGCAGGTCTGTGCTCGTAGGTGGACTCTGGTGGTGAGCAGGTTACTCCCTCTTGTGGCACGGAGGACCCAAGAACAATCTTCCTTCAACTCTGAATAATGAAATGAGGCTTGTTGAAATGAGACTTCTAACCAGCTCGGTTCGCCTGATCACCACGTGAGGTCTTTTACCATTCGGCCATTGTGCTGCAAAAATGTTGAAATTTTTTGATGTAGTCAAAGGCAGCCGACCATACGAGGTTTTGAAGGTTAAAAAAAAGAACATAATTGGTGAGACGGTTGGCGTCTCGTAGGCGATGTGACGGCACTCTAACCTCACCCATAACCCATCGACCACGCCAGTATTTCCTACTGCCTGCCTTCAGAATGCCATCCTGAGATCAGGAGATAGTTTGCAAAGCCAACTTCGTTTTCGATTGAAGACGAGTTGCACAAAGAGATCGTGTCGTTTTGTCATTTTGCTTTCTTGGCCAGGGGTGTCAAACTCATTTCACATTGTGGGCCACAAACGGCCTCGGTAGATGTCAGGTGGGCCGGACCATTAAGATCAAACGAGATTTATGAGAAAAGGAATTTTGAAACCATTTACACGAGCATATAAAATCTAAATGTAATCCCTGCCTACACCTGACAAACAAAGGAGAGTGCAATAATATGTGTAAAGAATAAAGTATTCATATGTCCCTGATAACGTCTGCTGTGTTGGGGTCTGTCTCAGTGACAGACTGAGGCTGCTGTTGTCTTCTTCTCTGATCAAAACAATGTTGTCTTTTCCTCTGATCAAAAGAGTGTCTTCCCCAAGCGGATATTCCACGAATTGCACCTTATTAAAAATGTTCATTCAGTGTGTTTTGTGCATTTTTTCTCTTTTGAATTATCCTGCGGGCCTGATCAAACCTCCTTGCGGGCCAGTTCCGGCCGTATGTTATACACCCCTGATGTATAGTAAGGCGTTTTTAGCCGAAAAAAATGACCATGTATAGTAAGACGTTTTAACCCGAAAAAAA
>NW_017805820.1:2187628-2193613 GCF_001891065.2 Hippocampus comes
CGAAAAAAACGACCATGTATAGTAAGGCGTTTTTAGCCGAAAAAAACGACCATGTATCGGAAGGCGTTTTTAGCTGCAAAAAACAACCATGTATAGTAAGGCGTTTTAACCCGAAAAAAATGACCATGTAAAGTAAAGCATTTTAGCCGAAAAACGACCATGTATAGTAAGACGTTTTTCGCCGAAAAAAACGACCATGGATAGTAAGGCGTTTTTCGCCGAAAAAAACGACCATGGATAGTAAGGCGTTTTTCGCCGAAAAAAACGACCATGGATAGTAAGGCGTTTTTCGCCGAAAAAAACGACCATGGATAGTAAGGCGTTTTTCGCCGAAAAAAACGACCATGGATAGTAAGGCGTTTTTCGCCGAAAAAAACGACCATGGATAGTAAGGCGTTTTTCGCCGAAAAAAACGACCATGGATAGTAAGGCGTTTTTCGCCGAAAAAAACGACCATGGATAGTAAGGCGTTTTTCGCCGAAAAAAACGACCATGGATAGTAAGGCGTTTTTCGCCGAAAAAAACGACCATGGATAGTAAGGCGTTTTTCGCCGAAAAAAACGACCATGGATAGTAAGGCGTTTTTCGCCGAAAAAAACGACCATGGATAGTAAGGCGTTTTTCGCCGAAAAAAACGACCATGGATAGTAAGGCGTTTTTCGCCGAAAAAAACGACCATGGATAGTAAGGCGTTTTTCGCCGAAAAAAACGACCATGGATAGTAAGGCGTTTTTCGCCGAAAAAAACGACCATGGATAGTAAGGCGTTTTTCGCCGAAAAAAACGACCATGGATAGTAAGGCGTTTTTCGCCGAAAAAAACGACCATGGATAGTAAGGCGTTTTTCGCCGAAAAAAACGACCATGGATAGTAAGGCGTTTTTCGCCGAAAAAAACGACCATGGATAGTAAGGCGTTTTTCGCCGAAAAAAACGACCATGGATAGTAAGGCGTTTTTCGCCGAAAAAAACGACCATGGATAGTAAGGCGTTTTTCGCCGAAAAAAACGACCATGGATAGTAAGGCGTTTTTCGCCGAAAAAAACGACCATGGATAGTAAGGCGTTTTTCGCCGAAAAAAACGACCATGGATAGTAAGGCGTTTTTCGCCGAAAAAAACGACCATGGATAGTAAGGCGTTTTTCGCCGAAAAAAACGACCATGGATAGTAAGGCGTTTTTCGCCGAAAAAAACGACCATGGATAGTAAGGCGTTTTTCGCCGAAAAAAACGACCATGGATAGTAAGGCGTTTTTCGCCGAAAAAAACGACCATGGATAGTAAGGCGTTTTTCGCCGAAAAAAACGACCATGGATAGTAAGGCGTTTTTCGCCGAAAAAAACGACCATGGATAGTAAGGCGTTTTTCGCCGAAAAAAACGACCATGGATAGTAAGGCGTTTTTCGCCGAAAAAAACGACCATGGATAGTAAGGCGTTTTTCGCCGAAAAAAACGACCATGGATAGTAAGGCGTTTTTCGCCGAAAAAAACGACCATGTATAGTAAGGCGCTTTTAGACGAAAAAAAACGACGATGTATAGTAAGGCGTTTTGAGATGAAAAAAACGACCATGTATAGTAAGGTGTTTTTAGTCGAAAAAAACGACGATGTATCGGAAGGCGTTTTTAGCCGAAAAAAACGACCATGTATAGTAAGGCGTTTTTAGCTGAAAAAAACGACCATGTATAGTAAGGCGTTTTGGGCTGAAAAAAAAAAAGGACCATGTATTGGAAGGCGTTTTTAGCCGAAAAAAACGACCATGTAGAGTAAGGCGTTTTTAGCCGAAAAAAACGACCATGTAGAGTAAGGCGTTTTTAGCCGAAAAAAACGACCATGTAGAGTAAGGCGTTTTTAGCCGAAAAAAACGACCATGTAGAGTAAGGCGTTTTTAGCCGAAAAAAACGACCATGTAGAGTAAGGCGTTTTTAGCCGAAAAAAACGACCATGTAGAGTAAGGCGTTTTTAGCCGAAAAAAACGACCATGTAGAGTAAGGCGTTTTTAGCCGAAAAAAACGACCATGTAGAGTAAGGCGTTTTTAGCCGAAAAAAACGACCATGTAGAGTAAGGCGTTTTTAGCCGAAAAAAACGACCATGTAGAGTAAGGCGTTTTTAGCCGAAAAAAACGACCATGTAGAGTAAGGCGTTTTTAGCCGAAAAAAACGACCATGTAGAGTAAGGCGTTTTTAGCCGAAAAAAACGACCATGTAGAGTAAGGCGTTTTTAGCCGAAAAAAACGACCATGTAGAGTAAGGCGTTTTTAGCCGAAAAAAACGACCATGTAGAGTAAGGCGTTTTTAGCCGAAAAAAACGACCATGTAGAGTAAGGCGTTTTTAGCCGAAAAAAACGACCATGTAGAGTAAGGCGTTTTTAGCCGAAAAAAACGACCATGTAGAGTAAGGCGTTTTTAGCCGAAAAAAACGACCATGTAGAGTAAGGCGTTTTTAGCCGAAAAAAACGACCATGTAGAGTAAGGCGTTTTTAGCCGAAAAAAACGACCATGTAGAGTAAGGCGTTTTTAGCCGAAAAAAACGACCATGTAGAGTAAGGCGTTTTTAGCCGAAAAAAACGACCATGTAGAGTAAGGCGTTTTTAGCCGAAAAAAACGACCATGTAGAGTAAGGCGTTTTTAGCCGAAAAAAACGACCATGTAGAGTAAGGCGTTTTTAGCCGAAAAAAACGACCATGTAGAGTAAGGCGTTTTTAGCCGAAAAAAACGACCATGTAGAGTAAGGCGTTTTTAGCCGAAAAAAACGACCATGTAGAGTAAGGCGTTTTTAGCCGAAAAAAACGACCATGTAGAGTAAGGCGTTTTTAGCCGAAAAAAACGACCATGTAGAGTAAGGCGTTTTTAGCCGAAAAAAACGACCATGTAGAGTAAGGCGTTTTTAGCCGAAAAAAACGACCATGTAGAGTAAGGCGTTTTTAGCCGAAAAAAACGACCATGTAGAGTAAGGCGTTTTTAGCCGAAAAAAACGACCATGTAGAGTAAGGCGTTTTTAGCCGAAAAAAACGACCATGTAGAGTAAGGCGTTTTTAGCCGAAAAAAACGACCATGTAGAGTAAGGCGTTTTTAGCCGAAAAAAACGACCATGTAGAGTAAGGCGTTTTTAGCCGAAAAAAACGACCATGTAGAGTAAGGCGTTTTTAGCCGAAAAAAACGACCATGTAGAGTAAGGCGTTTTTAGCCGAAAAAAACGACCATGTAGAGTAAGGCGTTTTTAGCCGAAAAAAACGACCATGTAGAGTAAGGCGTTTTTAGCCGAAAAAAACGACCATGTAGAGTAAGGCGTTTTTAGCCGAAAAAAACGACCATGTAGAGTAAGGCGTTTTTAGCCGAAAAAAACGACCATGTAGAGTAAGGCGTTTTTAGCCGAAAAAAACGACCATGTAGAGTAAGGCGTTTTTAGCCGAAAAAAACGACCATGTAGAGTAAGGCGTTTTTAGCCGAAAAAAACGACCATGTAGAGTAAGGCGTTTTTAGCCGAAAAAAACGACCATGTAGAGTAAGGCGTTTTTAGCCGAAAAAAACGACCATGTAGAGTAAGGCGTTTTTAGCCGAAAAAAACGACCATGTAGAGTAAGGCGTTTTTAGCCGAAAAAAACGACCATGTAGAGTAAGGCGTTTTTAGCCGAAAAAAACGACCATGTAGAGTAAGGCGTTTTTAGCCGAAAAAAACGACCATGTAGAGTAAGGCGTTTTTAGCCGAAAAAAACGACCATGTAGAGTAAGGCGTTTTTAGCCGAAAAAAACGACCATGTAGAGTAAGGCGTTTTTAGCCGAAAAAAACGACCATGTAGAGTAAGGCGTTTTTAGCCGAAAAAAACGACCATGTAGAGTAAGGCGTTTTTAGCCGAAAAAAACGACCATGTAGAGTAAGGCGTTTTTAGCCGAAAAAAACGACCATGTAGAGTAAGGCGTTTTTAGCCGAAAAAAACGACCATGTAGAGTAAGGCGTTTTTAGCCGAAAAAAACGACCATGTAGAGTAAGGCGTTTTTAGCCGAAAAAAACGACCATGTAGAGTAAGGCGTTTTTAGCCGAAAAAAACGACCATGTAGAGTAAGGCGTTTTTAGCCGAAAAAAACGACCATGTAGAGTAAGGCGTTTTTAGCCGAAAAAAACGACCATGTAGAGTAAGGCGTTTTTAGCCGAAAAAAACGACCATGTAGAGTAAGGCGTTTTTAGCCGAAAAAAACGACCATGTAGAGTAAGGCGTTTTTAGCCGAAAAAAACGACCATGTAGAGTAAGGCGTTTTTAGCCGAAAAAAACGACCATGTAGAGTAAGGCGTTTTTAGCCGAAAAAAACGACCATGTAGAGTAAGGCGTTTTTAGCCGAAAAAAACGACCATGTAGAGTAAGGCGTTTTTAGCCGAAAAAAACGACCATGTAGAGTAAGGCGTTTTTAGCCGAAAAAAACGACCATGTAGAGTAAGGCGTTTTTAGCCGAAAAAAACGACCATGTAGAGTAAGGCGTTTTTAGCCGAAAAAAACGACCATGTAGAGTAAGGCGTTTTTAGCCGAAAAAAACGACCATGTATGCCTTACTATACATGGTACCAAAAAAATATACCAAAAAAAACGACCATGTATGCCTTACTATACATGGTACCAAAAAAATATACCAAAAAAAACGACCATGTATGCCTTACTATACATGGTCGTTTTTTTTCGGCTAAAAACGCCTTTCTATCCATGGTTGTTTTTTCGGGTAAAAACGCCTTCCTATACATGGTCGTTTTTTTCGTCTAAAAACGCCTTACTGTATATGGTCGTTTTTTTCGTCTGAAAACGCCTTACTATACATGGTCGTTTTTTTCGGCTAAAAAAGCCTTACTATACATGGTCGTTTTTTTTCGCTAAAAATGCCTTATTATACATGGTCATTTTTTTCGGCCAAAAACGGCAGACAATACATGGACGTTTTTTTTCGGAGAAAAACGCCTTACTATACGTGGTCGTTTTTTTTTTCGGCTAAAAACGCCTTTCAATCCATGGTCGTTTTTTTCGTGTTAAAACGCCTTATGATACATGGTCGTCTTTTTCGGCTATAAATGCGTTACTATACATGGATGTTTTTTTCGTCTAAAAACGCCTTACTATATATGGTCGTTTTTTTTGTCTAAAAACGCCTTACGATACATGGTCATTTTTTTGGTCAAAAAACGCCTTAATATACATGGTCGTTTTTTTCGGGTTAAAACGCCTTACAAAACAGGGTCGTTTTTTTCGGCTAAAAACGCCTTACTACACATGGTGGTCGTTTTTTTCGGGTTAAAACGCTTTACTATACATGGTCGTTTGTTTTTTTCGGCTAAAAACGCCTTACTATACATGGTCGTTTTTTTCGGGTTAAAACACCTTACTATACAACTTCGTTTCAGATTGGGGAGGAAACATCGGAAGACTTTCTGAGGGCCCCGATAACTTTTCCCCCTCAAAGTATTCACTGTATGTCGATCACCATCTCAGAAACATTTCGGTCTCAAACTCCAGCAGAGGACCCGCCATTGGCAAGGGGAAACAATAAACCCGATTTCGCTTTCCAATGTCAGCTAACAGCAGTAAGAATCATTGTAAAATTCGACCGCAAACTCGCAAGAGGCTCGCGCCCGTCGTCGACAGTGTTGACAAGGTCTTTACGAAACGTAAAGGCGCCATCTACTGGTGACCAATATGAATGACAAACCTTCGACTGAAGTGGCTCTCAACTTTCCAAGTACAGTCCCACCGAAAAAATACAACTCTCTGGGTACCTCTTTCAGGTGCTGTCTCACCATGTTGGTCTTTGTCGTTGTGTTTATGATCCTCTGGACGAGTTGGAACTGGGAAAGTCAATTCCTTACTCTGTCTGTGGCTGCGCAGACGCAATGGAGCACGTGCTCAGCGTGCACTCCGGGCAATCCCTACCAAGCCCCTCGCCCCTCCCCTTTCTCTTCTGGTCTCCCTCTCTGAGCACGGCAGCTGAGCCACTGCCAAACCCCGCTTCA